>NW_025091304.1:0-1058 GCF_018340605.1 Aspergillus pseudoviridinutans | reverse complement strand
ATTCCAAAGACTCTCGGCGAACACGATGGGTTACTGCCGGGTAATGTCAAGGCCTGACTGGCCATGCACCTCTTCTAGTCCCTTTGCCGGCCGGTTCTTGGAACGGGTCAATTCACAGGCATGAATCAAGATCCAAAAGCTTTTCCATATTATCCAACAGCGGCGTGTCAGGTCACCTTGTTTCTGCGATGTTTGATTACCCAGGAGACGGGTATCGGCTTAATACCAAGGGATGTAACGAGGTTCCTTGGCAGGTGCCGGCCAGTGGTTTTCTCTAACTGCCCAGGTCAAGATGCCGGAGGAATTAGTACGTGGGGTTAGAGTTGGGCAAATATGAAAACAGAATCCACAGATGCCCTCCGATGGTGATGCTAGTATTGCCCTGTCATAACAGATATTAACCCTAC
Organism: Aspergillus pseudoviridinutans; assembly: GCF_018340605.1. Taxonomy (NCBI): domain Eukaryota; kingdom Fungi; phylum Ascomycota; class Eurotiomycetes; order Eurotiales; family Aspergillaceae; genus Aspergillus; species Aspergillus pseudoviridinutans. The sequence goes on along the minus strand of NW_025091304.1, from coordinate 651 downwards.
GACATGCCCGGCCTAATCAAGTGCTGCTTGACTGGTCAACCCCAGCCGGAGAGGGCAGGAGAAGGAGAGGCGAGCATCCAGAGGAAGAAAGTTGCAGGGTTACGGGGCCAAGGGAACAATTCCAAAGGTAAAAGGACGGGCCAATAACCGAGAGCAGCGGTTTCGAGGGTACCTTACAAGAGAAGGCGTCTGTATGCTCCAATATTTGGCTTACACTGGGTGAAAGACTAGAGAAATTGAGAGGTGGCAACTAGGTAAAAGTCCAAAAGCCTGATCGGATAATTTGAAACTAGACGAGAGATGACCATAAATTCACGGCAGAGCTTCAAAGTCAAAGAAAATAGCGAATCTGTATGATGTGGCTCTGGGAATCACAATGCTGGTAAGCGCAAGCTTTCACAATAGGTTTGAAATGCGAATGTTTCCTGCATGATAGTGGAGTCACTCCAAGGAAAGTCAGAATTAGGCCTTGTCTTCCCGGCCGCATATTCGACCACTTCAGCCCTCAAAGACGGCCAAAGCGAAAGTTCCCGCCGTGGCCAATGGCCTCAGAATGACAGCCTGCCTCATGTGAGAGCCACGGCAGGACGCCTTGGCCAATGATCGCTCCGCAGATTACGACCTCTCAGTACAGACTCTTTGAGGCTCATG
>NW_025091303.1:0-1112 GCF_018340605.1 Aspergillus pseudoviridinutans | reverse complement strand
TGGACGAGTCCGCGTCGGTGGACCGGCAGGCGTTGGGCCGTCATTTTTTCTGGCTTGCCGACCAGCAGGGTTTCACAGTTCCCACCGTTACTGGGCTCGAGGCGCGCGCAGCGCCCCTGCCGGCACTGCACGCGCGTGGGGACACGGAAAACACCAACCAGGATGAGCCTGTCCACGGACGTTGTGGGATACCCTTTGTTGATACTGTGGATGAGGATCGCCTTGCCCTGGCTCAAGACAGGCTCGGGGAGCCTTGGGATGGCCGACTTATCACGGCAGAGTTTGTACGACGATCGCAGTTCCACGCATTTTTCGGCTATCTGCGTGGTGCAAATGTGAACAACCAGACCGGGCGCTTTGCCAATACTTCTGCTGCTACCAACGAAGCCGAAATCGCAGACCAAGAAATGATTGATCATGGCGCCGGCGATGGTTCGCGATCCCCAGGTCCATCGCCGAGCTTGCACATAGCCAGCCCGCCTGACTGGTCTACATTGTTTTCGGATATTGGACTGGTGTCCCTCGACATGGTTCCGAGCAATCTGGAAGTAAATGTCATTATTCCTAGGCATGAGCCAAAGAGAATTTCCCTGCCAAACGACGCAGCATTAATCAACCCGTTTCTCGACGGGTTAAAGCTACGCCGCTTTAGCTTCTATGCGAGCAACAACCGTCCAATATCTAAGGACGAAGACTTCCACATGTGGCACAGAAGAAACCCGCTAGAGATCCTGCAAGCCAGGCTGACCGAGGAATCTGTGCAAGAGTATACAACGTCGGAAGAAAACCGGCTTAAGAGACGGAGAAAAGGGGTGTCTGAGACGTTGGATGAGGTCGCTGCGTGGGTGGAGCAGCAGCGAGTCAGAATGTCTACCGACGCTACTCCATTCTTTTGGAATATACAAGACGAGGAGGAGGAGTTATAGACCTACAATATTTATCTATTTGCATTCTGTGATAACTTACTTTTCGAATGAATTTGACCATGATATATATAGCACCGATCGAGCACACTTTGTTCAGATGATGTTTAGCACATGGTGAGAAATATTTCACATATAGAAAAAGTAATCCATTGTTATACTCTTTTCTCGATTTACTGCACCAGTAAT
>NW_025091302.1:0-1188 GCF_018340605.1 Aspergillus pseudoviridinutans | reverse complement strand
GCTGCTTTCTTTCTCCCAACGACGCAGTCTCGGCCATCCGATAGTGGCCGCCCAGTTCCTCATCGATGGTGGCCTTGTTCTTCGACTCCCATGGGCCCAACGGCAGAAGCAGTGTCTGCATTACCTTGCGGGCAACACCTAAAAAACGGATATCCTGGAAAAAGGTCCGCAGGGTCAGAATAGGAGCATCGATCAACTGCAGTCGCTGCCAAATGTCCTCTCGAGTCTTGGGATCTTCGATCGACGGAAATAATGTCTGTTTGACCATCTTGCCTTCCAAGAATCCCAAATCTTCGTCCGAAACTTTTGGAACCCGAGATTCCAAAGCCTGGACGGTCTCAACATCGGCATGGACGGCAAGGGTGACGTTTCCGCCAAATATGCGTTCAACCCACATGCGACGAATCCCCTGAAGATAGAACAGAACCGGCTGCAGAGTGATAATACCACTGTTAGAAGGCCCTTTTCTTTGTTGTTGCTCTGAGTTGCGTACCTCATCGCATCGCAGCGCGATCAGGCTGTGAAGCACCCCTATTTGCATCCTTGCCCAGAGCCCCGGGATAGGCAGAAGTGCATCGAAGGCCTGGGGAAAGCTTCCATGTCGGAAGAAGGCCTTGAGGTACTTGTGCTTCTTACTCTTCGGGTTATGCTGCAGGATGGCCCACCATGCGCTGGCCGCATCGTGGTCAGGTGGGCTACCCAGATGCCCTTCATAGAACCGAAGTCTTTCGTAAATCAGACCGTCAGGGGGCTGGCGCTGGTTTGGAAAATGCTCCCGAAGAGAACGAACGAGGCGCGAGTGGAGTGACTGTGTGTCGGATTGCTCGCCTAGACAGCATGGCAGGCATTAGCATCTTTGACAGGTTGGGAACGCCGATGAGCCCCGATACTTTGCAGAAGAGAAGGGAACCAAGGGGCACTCACTGCGATCCTCCACATACACATCGACGACCCACCACCGATTCTGACCGTAGAGCCTTTTTCGTGCTGCAGTAATGATGTTCTCGTGGCCTTGGGCGCGAAGCGACATATCCAATGGGACCGTCAATTCAGGAAACGGCTCACCGTCAATCTGACACAGAGAAATTCGGTGTCCCCAGTCTGCAGCATCCACTAGAACCGGTACATGGTAATCTCGGTTGATGCGGAGGCATCCTTGCAGCTCAAGAATTCGCTCCAGTCGCATGG
>NW_025091301.1:0-1303 GCF_018340605.1 Aspergillus pseudoviridinutans | reverse complement strand
CTAAATTGAAATGTGCCACTGTGATATTTGTTACACACACAGCTAGTTGAATGTTTGTCTAAATTGAAATATGCCACTGTGATATTTGTTGCATACATAGCTAGTTGAATGTTAGTCTGAATTGCAATGTGCCACTGTGATATTTGTTGCATACATAGCTAGTTGAATGTTAGTCTGAATTGCAATGTGCCACTGTGATATTTGTTGCATACACAGCGAGTACAGCGGACTATAGCTGCAATCCAGATGCGGACTTTTGATATCTTTACAATGATTAGCTACCCCGCCTATTCTCAAGTCCTCGCCAAAGAAAAGTACTGAGAATTCCTTGTTGGGACGTAAGAGTTCTGCTTCATACCTGGATGCTTCTACTCTTGTCGGCATTGTCAGTTGTCATTTGGTTGGCAAGATTAGTCAAGGTAAATAGTCCTGTTGCGTTTCTCAGGTAGATATCGACATCAAATGCTAAAAGATTTTAAGGGTCTACAACATATCAAATGATATTCTTACATTACAATGATGATGATATAGCATGTGCGCTGCTTCTTTGTTGAGACATGGATTGATAGAAGTTGAATTTAGCTCTGGATTTGAGCACCCAAGCGTTGGACAAAGCGAAGCTACAAACCAATGCCACCCCCATCGAGGAACCTTTCCAGCTCTGATTGCGCCAATCACAGGTCAACAAAGTCTGGCAACTATTGTCGGGAGTGAACAAATTTCGACACCTTCAGGTTAGGTGACCATTCAAATAAGTGGTGAAAAAAAGACAGAGGAAATTTGAATTTCAAATACAAGGACGCGATTCGAGCGCGATCCATAGGGAATGGTTATGATTCTTTAGTCCGGAGACACGATTCACAACATGGAGGTCAGTATATTGGCAAAAACCAAGAACAGGCATTACTCGGCCACCTTGCCGCAATTGCGAACTATTGAGCTTAGTTTGTCAGATAATAGCAAAGCTGAATAATATACATGAGGGGCAAAAGAAATTCAGTTATTGTGTGGGTGTGCTAAACACATGGTACTGGGTATCCTTAATTTAGGGCAGTATGGTATCTACTTATCCTACAAAAAGGCCCTCAAAAAGGACAAAAATACTCAAGGGCAGTATTCAATGGATTAATATTCCAGAAGCGACCATTTCAATGGGGTAAGTAAAAGAGGAGGGAATATACAACAACGGCGCGATCGAGCGCGACTCTCAAGAATCATAACGACAACAGATGATTTCTTATTCGAAAAACTTTTATTTTGCCAGGTGCGGAGTCCGCCCGGGGGGGGGGGGGGGGGGGGGGGG
>NW_025091300.1:0-1331 GCF_018340605.1 Aspergillus pseudoviridinutans | reverse complement strand
GTAGCCTTGTTGCTACGAGTCGCTGAGCGTCAGCCCGATCCTTGGCTAGATTTGTTGGCAAACACCTCCCATCAACGGGCCCGGCAGCGCCGGGCGCTTGGAGGGGGGCCCAGACACCTTTCTCCGGAGACGCGGGGGGGCACCGGTGACGGCCGGTCCCCTCGGGATCTCCACCTCCATGGACTCTCGCCAGTTGGCCGGCCGAGATGGCCGCGGGGACCCGCGCGCCGCCGCCGCCTGGTGACGAAGGGCAGTGACCAGTTGGCTGGGGCACATGGCCGCACGGGCGGCGCGCGGTCTGCCGGCGCAGGTGGGCCTCCCCCCGGAACGACGTTCGGACCCGGGAACGTTTGCGCGCACGATGATGGGCCGGGCGAGGTCGGTGGGTATGTGTAGGAGAAGGGCCGCCGGCGGCGCGCGCGAGGGTCCCGGTTGAGGGGAGTCGGTTGAGGGGGGCTGGGGGCCCGGTAGGCGCGCGCCCTCGAGGCGAGCAGAGAGTCGCGCGCGCGAGGGCGACGAAGGGAGGGCGAGGAGGGCGAGGAGGGCGAGGAGGAGGAGGAGGGGGAGGCGCGCAGGCGAGCGCGCGGCGGCCAGTTGGCTGGCCGAGTTGGCGCGGCGGGGGGCGCCGCGCGGGCGGGCGGCAGGGTGACCAGTTGGCGGGAGCCCCTTGGGCAGGCCGGCCGCCGGCAGGCAAGGGCGCGCGCCATGGACAGACGCTGGCCGAGCGACACACTCGCAGGCACCGGGGGTGACCAGTTGGCCGGCGCGCGCCAGGGACCGACACCGGGTCGAGAGACACCCAGACGGACACGGGAGGCGCCAGAGGTGACCAGTTGGCCGGCGCGCGCGCGCCCTTGTCGGCACCGGAGAGCCGCGCGCCGTCTACGGGGACACTTGCAGCGACACGCACATGGCCGTCGGCCTCGACGGATGCCGGCATGGCCCGCCGGCGGCATCCATCCGTGGGGATACGCAGACACCCACCCATCCATCCATATATATATGTGCATATGCACCCGCATCCCCCCCCGACATCTGCACGGAGGTAGGTCGGCATGGCCCACCGGTGCCATCTAGCCAGCTAGCGAGCTACCGATCCATCCATCGCGATACACGGACAGACACACAGACCCCGCGGCCGATATAGGCCGGGCGCGCGCGCCCTGCCGCAGCGAGCGATGGGCCGCGCGCGCGGAGGGGACCGGTGGGCAGGCGGGCGCAGGCTTCGAGGGCCGACCGGCCCTGCGCGCGCGAGACGGCGCGAGTGACCAAGTCCCCTTGCGGCCCAAGCAACGGGCGAACCTGAGAGGCCCACTTTGTATGGGCGCGCG
>NW_025091299.1:0-2674 GCF_018340605.1 Aspergillus pseudoviridinutans | reverse complement strand
AGCATACCACGAAGTGAAAGTCTGCCGAGCCATCCCGTCTTGCAACGCGGAAACGGACAGTAAATCTGTGGGGATGTCTACACGATAGATCGATAAGCTCGATGGCGGAAGGTCTTTAGTGTTGAATGGTGCACGGTGCCCCTGGCGCTCAGTTGGCATAAACTTGTCAGCTGGTTGGAAATAGTCATATTACCCATGTTGTCTCGAACATGAAAATGAGGTGGTGTAGCCTCGTGGTGACTTGAGTATACAAACAAGCCGCTCCCAGAACAAGAAGATGCTGTCCAGACGTAAGAACGCAATGAATTTGACGGAACAAGGCCTCATTAGGTATTTGTACTGAGACGGTTTTAACAGCCTACTGAAGATCGGGGCTTTGGCGACGAATATACATAAAAAGGACTGAGTACGCTCATTATCTACCAGAAAATCGCTTGCAGATTTCTAATCATGAATGAAAGTAAGTCTCAGAGCTACATGACCAGGCGCTGAGTGCTATCGGCCATTTTCAGGACAGTGGAGTTTGCTTCTGATGAAGGACCAATGAAAGGGCATCGAGATAATCCAGGAGTACTAACTACAGAATGTAGACCATAAAAGCTATCGCGCAAGGCGATTATTCTTCAAAGTCCAGCATTACAACCCATCATAAACGTCATTGGCGGTATAGCGTCATAAGGTTGTGATCCGCAATTTTGTTCGTGATGTAGACGCACAACTTCAGGTCTCTCTCGTCCGCTCTCTTCGCAAGGAATGGTTCCTAACGGTCGGTCAGCAAGACAACTTCTTGCGTTAGAGATGTGGCGAGCTCACCTGCATCAACTTGTCAAGTGGTTTTATGGCCAGGTTCTGAAGAAAATCTTGCGCCTGTGGGCTCCAACCGTTTTCTCCCGGACTTTTCGCCATCAATCTACTCATGATTCCGGCGAGGGCTGTCAATTTCAAAGTATGGGCGTTCATCTCTGACGGTTGTAGCTGGCAGCTGTGTTCCACACCGGCTAGTGTTGCTGGGTTAGTTTGCAAGGTCGCTGGCAATGTTGACATTGAAAGCTACATACCGACCCGGACAACGCCATTTTCATTCAGCAGGATTGACTCTGCCCCAAGGGTGGCTAATGCTCTTCCTTTGTCACGCAGGAATCTGATTGCCACCAGTGTCTTTCCTCATCAGCACGGCGGCCGCCAATCTCAGAATGACACTCACCGACCACACAATTCCCGCCAACTCAGTCTCGTTGATGGGCCATTTAGCGGAGACCATGTCTTCCACTGAAAGCTCTACGGGTTCCCATACCAGAAATAGTTGGTTTTGATTGTAGTATGAATTAAGCAGACGTAGAAAGCTGTCATGAGAAAGCTGACTGACGGTTTCTAGAAGATGTTGTACCTGAGATCGATCGATGCAAAGACATTGCACGTTGACGATGTCCTGTTTATTTATCCGATGCTGAGCCAGAGTGACTTGGCGTCCTGGAAAAATATGGGCTCTTGGTTTGTACACGGACCATGGGTCCTGTTCATGACAGACGCAAACTGGAAGGGAGTTGCGGCCATCATTCTGAGCGGAGTTCGCTCTACCTGCCACGGAGGAGACAATAGCGGGAGTAATGGAGGTATAGTTACCGAACCAAAGGGTTCGAGGGCGACTTTCTGGGGGACCGGTCATGCTAATGGGCGCAAAGATGGTGTAGTCTTCTGACGGAGGTATCCCAACCTGCGAATGAAGACATACACGCATGACTTATATGTCACCAGAGCTCCACCAAGACACTCTTGAACGCCGCTGTAGAGCGGCAGACTCAGGGGATTTTCAAACTCGCGACAGGCCATCCTCTTCTCCGAAATCTGGTCGTTCCACAGTGCAACAGAATATGGCCGCGTGTGACATATGCATGTTGCGTAGACATATTTTAGCCGGTCTGTCTGCACGCAATATTAACCACCCATTTCAACACTTCTAATTTGCATCGAACATTGCCGTCTAAATTTGCTCACGATTGGCATGCCCAGGTCATTTGTGCATTTGCCGCGGCGCCCATAAATCATACCCAGAGCAAAAAGGTGTGCCCGAACGCACAGTTGAGTCTGCTGCCCATGGCTCTATCATTGACTTGAGCCATATTTGGTCCAGAACTGGTTACCATGTGGGGATTCTTTTGTATTCGACCGACATACGGGCAAAGAGCTAGACAGCTCTGCATGGAACAATACCTAGGTTGAAAACAATGCTGTCTGTTTGGAACAGAAGAGTTCGATGATTCTGTAGAGATCTCTGGAAGCCCACGACTGGGCTCGATTTATGCCATTATGCCTAGACGTGTCGGATACTAGGCATATTGGGCTCCCTCTGGATGTATACAACTAAGTAGTTCGCGGGTGTCATCGTTCTTGGGGAAACTCCAAACTTAGAACAGTCCGTTGCAATAACTCACCAAGCCTGTCTGACAGGCCGTACAGTATTATGACCATTACTGGTGCAGTAAATCGAGAAAAGAGTATAACAATGGATTACTTTTTCTATATGTGAAATATTTCTCACCATGTGCTAAACATCATCTGAACAAAGTGTGCTCGATCGGTGCTATATATATCATGGTCAAATTCATTCGAAAAGTAAGTTATCACAGAATGCAAATAGATAAATATTGTAGGTCTATAACTCCTCCTCCTCGTC
>NW_025091298.1:0-2952 GCF_018340605.1 Aspergillus pseudoviridinutans | reverse complement strand
AGACAACATGGGTAATATGACTATTTCCAACCAGCTGACAAGTTTATGCCAACTGAGCGCCAGGGGCACCGTGCACCATTCAACACTAAAGACCTTCCGCCATCGAGCTTATCGATCTATCGTGTAGACATCCCCACAGATTTACTGTCCGTTTCCGCGTTGCAAGACGGGATGGCTCGGCAGACTTTCACTTCGTGGTATGCTGTTTTGTTGACCAGGCGAACTAGAAGTGTAAGGCCACCCTCCCCGTCCATGTGCCCAAAATATGGGTGCTCATGAGTCAGCACATATTTAGCATGACAATGACGGCATATAGCTTGACTTACTCGCAATAGATCATCCAAGGATCTTGCGGAAGTTCTCTCTGCCAAGACAGCCTTGAAGCCCAGTGCGTCCGGGCTCCAGGTGAAGTCTGCGCCATTTTTCCGCATCAACCTTTCCACGATTGCCACGAGAGCACTGAGATTAGACGCCATTGCGTCGGCTTTTGAACTGTCAAATTTGCGGCTGTTTTCGACACCGGCTATGCGTCAAATGGTGTCAGCGATTTGCCTTCCGCGTTCTGGTTAGACATACCGATCTTTACGCTACCTCCCTCTGTAAACAGTATATCTCGCGGGGTTAGACTGGCTAATTCCCTCCCTTGATCGCGTAGGAATCGAAGACCCTTGAGGACCTGTCAATGGTGAGAAGATTTGCTTGCAGCAGAAAGGAACCTGCACGTACGGGCCAGATAATCTGTGCCAGTTCCTTTTCGGTGATCTGGCACGTGGACGCTATGACCTCATTGAGGGAGAATTCGATCGGCTCCCACATGAAGTAATAGTGTTTGCCATGTTGAAGGACATTGAGAAGTCGCGGAAAGCTGCGGTGGGCATGTTGGTCAATCGCCTGGATCATGACCTCTATCGTAGATCGTTCCACGGTGCACACCTGAACATGGATGAAGTCCATCTTACACGTTCGGTGCCTAGCCAAGATCATTGGCCGCCCGTAGAAAATGCTTGCGCAAGGCTCGTACATCTCCCAAGGGTCTTGTAGCACGATCTCGCGCAGAACAGGATGGTGAGTGGATTGCCGTTGAGTGGATACTTTTGGACTAGAAAGCGAACGGTTGGATGGCTGGTCGGCCCGAGTCCGATCAGAGGGATCCAGCACGGGCGCATTCTCCGTCAATGCCACAGGTAATCTTGCTTTTCCAAACCAAACTGTGCCACGGACGTCTTTTCTGGTAGCTGGCATGGCTGCTCGATTGGAAGCCAGGACGGGACAATGGCGACTCGTTGTCTGGGCGCACCCGACACCCTTTTACAATAGTCCTGTTTGCCGAGCGTTGATCTTGGTTCACGGAGGTGGTATACAGTGATTTTGGCAGAGCAAGGCCAGAATAATATGTCCATAACGCCAGTGTTTTCCAGCGTAACACCTATTTGTATGTAACAGGACGTGTTTCAATGTCCAATTTGGTCAACGCCACAAGAAGTAGATGAGGCCGTTTGTTTGACCATCTGCTTGAGGAACCGGCCAAGGATTATTCGGAAAGCGATGACCAGGCGAGGAGTCGGCGTCGGCTGTCCAGGCGAGAATGAGATAACAAGAACGACTGCACGGCCTTCAGCAACCCAGGGTGCACCGATAAGTGAATCACATGATTTGTGACCTACTAAGACTGACCTGGATTTGATCCTGAACTTCCGCAACGACGGGGTATTATGATTATTTTCGATGGGCATGATGCGCGTGGTGTCGTCGTGAAATTGGTGGACGCCCAGGTCACTTATTTTGCCTGGTGGAAACAGAGTGGATCTCCTGATGAGCTCATCCTTGCTTGGCCTTTGCGCCCTCCTAAAAAGGATTTTTCAGTTCCTTCACTTGAGCTTAGCATGCAACGCCAAATGGTTGAGCGATGACCACCGGCGATCTATCTTATTTAACACTAATACAAGTAAATCTGGTGTAGAATGGAGCATCAGTGGTATTGACTAGAGGGCTCTCCCTGATGGTGATTCCCGTCTTGTGAACGGATCTTTTGCCCAGACCACGCAGCGGGGAAATAGTGGGAAAATTGCTGGGCAAAAACCAAAACATAAGCGGAGCAGACCTCAAAACTCGAGTTGCAGCGGAATGAATAGCGCGGCTGGACTGGCCGAGTCAATCTATGGGCGTCCCGGCGGTTTTAATAGAGGAAGAGGCAGGCAGCTACGAAACGCCCATAAAGATCATTCTAAGGATAGGCCCGAATTACGTCACCTATGCGAGTGAAAGACCGTGGAAAAGAGGGCAGCACATCTTCAGAGCATTCGAGCATTGGCATTCGCGGGCTAGCTAGGATGCAGGTGAAAACACGCGGAACGCATTAGGGGTCTCGCCAAACTCAGTCGGCGTGCAGCGCCATGCGAGACTTCCCCATGCACCAAAAGACCGCCAACATAGAAGCTGGGTGGGTAATGGTCATCCTATCCGATCCGGTCTTATTTCGAATCTACTGGCCCACCGCCGCTTAGTAAGCGCCGTCAGTCGTGGAGATGGAAGGCCTGAAAACACTAGGCATCTTTTTGAACTGCTGTGAAGGGTGGGGTTTCCCACATAGCCATCGCCTGATAGGCTGTAACGGAGAATAGTAACACCAAACACCGGCAGTGCTCAGGGGTTCAACTTGGGGTTCAACTCTGGACATCATGACCGCTCATAACATAGATTACATGGTTATGTTTGGCACTCAACCTACAACTGCGAAAAGAAGTAAGATCCAGTTTGCTTGTCTTTATTCTTCCGGGAGCTGTTACCATAAATTACCAGCCCACAGGCAATATAGCCTGAAGCCGACAACTTCTTCGCGTATAGAAACTAGTTCTGAAAACAGTGTGATATAGATATATATGTATCTTCTTGACAGGCGAGACCTCTACCCCAGTCACAATGAGGCCAACGCATTCTTTTATCTTTCTCAGA
>NW_025091297.1:0-3272 GCF_018340605.1 Aspergillus pseudoviridinutans | reverse complement strand
GTCGTCGCTACGGTCTGGAAAATATCGTAGGAATCGTTGGCGTGGCCATCATGGATCTGCCCCCCGATTCCACTTCTTCCAAGGCTCCGACGGCGTATGTGAAAATCAAATGGAAGAATATCGCCAAGGAACACCAACACCTTTGCGACAAAAATGGGAACAACTGGAACCGACGAACAGACCTCAAGACTCGAACGGGGGAGGAAATGGCCCATCTAAAGCTCAAGGAAGCGTGGATCAGGCAGGAGATACGATACAATAACTGGATAAGAGGGGCAGAGGTCGGTACTGTAGAGCGCTCGCCCACGCCGTTCCCGCTCGACGAGTATCGACGGAGAAGGGAGGAAAGTAGAGGTCCATTGAAAGTGAGGCCTGGTACAACGATAAAGCGCGAGGAAACCCCTCGTGCTTCAACAGAAGCAACAGAGGCAGCAAGCACTCCGAAGCCAGTTACGGTGGCAGATCGCGTCGGAACAACGAGCAGATCAGAAACCGAAGCCCGAGTTACCAGTCGCGCCGCAGATAGGCAGACGAACATGGAACAAGACTCAAGTGGCCAAGAAAATAATTCCGAGTCACAGTCGACTTTTAGCCAGAAGCAGTACAAGGAGGCGATGATAAAAGACATGGGTCTAGACATAATGCGAAAGGAAGACATGCAAGCATATGTGAAAGCGATGGCACTGATCCAAGCGGAATATGCCACCTATAGGGCTTACATGTTAAAACATGGAGCTGTCGAGGTGGTTTGATATGGCTGCTTGAATATGGGCGATGATCGCTGGCGACATCGCCCTGAAAGAACACAGATAGTCCGTTCTGGCCACTCTGAAGTCACCTGTGTCACTGCTCGAGGTCTCCATGTAGTTTGACTGCCGTTATATTTCTATTTCTGTCATTATTTGTTGTTTGTTTGTTTGTTTGTTTAGGATTAATTTTTCTTCTCTGCTAGACCCCAACGTCAAGCGCGAAACTTCAAACTGAAGGTCCGCTGGCGGTGTCTTTGCATATAGCTTCCTGTCAGCCAGCCTGGCTGCCGAGTCTAGTAAAGGATTTACGGAACTCTCTGGAATTCTGATTCAACCAATCAGATCACGAGAAATAGATCATATTGCGATTCAACTCGCCAATTCGATTCCAATTCGCTGAAATCTATCTTTCCTGTCTATAAATTCTAGTATGAGATCGTAGATTAGAAGAATCGGACCTTCATCCCTTGATATTCCACGTATATGCGTTTACCATACAAACGTTATTATCTCGGATTGGCTAACACTTCCTTACTGCGTAGAAAGTTCGAACCACCATGGCGGTAGACACTGGTTGGTTGAATTAGTATAGAAAGTGAAAAAATAAAGTTCAATGATAATGAAGTTGTTTACTACATGACGTAAATAACTCAGCATAGCGCATCCTTTGTCTGGTTCGTTGGGAGATAAAACGGTTCCTATCACGTCCTACATTGCGGCGTGAGGTAGCAAGACAGTAGATCGCTGCCACTGTACTGTATGATTGCACCCGATTTTTCTCAGCCATTGTGATCCAGCCGTTCCCATTTGCTGCCGCTTCTTGCAGCTATTGCACAATGGTGAAGCGAGGACCATGAGTCCGTTCAGTTTCGTGAAGTGGAACATTTTCTTTCTAACCTGGCACGGCGACAAGACTTTTCCTAGGAATAAATCTAACTGAAGTGGGATTTGACCAAGGGGACGCCTACTGTCCACCTAAATATTCTCCGATTCAATACCCCATAAGATGTGTCATTGAGAAGAGCCAGCTAACCTTTTTCTGATCTTTTCTAACATCCTTGAGTCCTCGGACTTTAGCGCATAGTCCAGTGCGCTCTCTTCCTGAACATTTTCAAGGGTGAGACTAATATCTTTTCTATTCAGCAAGGCCATTGATACTTCGTTGTTTCCCTTTTCTATAGCGAGCATTAATGCTGTTCGACCAGCTCTGTCTTGGTGATTCACATCGATATGATCCTTTTTTAGGAGTTCAGCCACAATTGTGGTTCGCTCAAGTAAGATCGCCCACATCAGTGCACTTATAGTAGCCCAACAGCAGTTGACGTTGATGTTGGGTACACATAGCAACCGAAGGCTGCTTCTATCACTTCCTTTCGCTATTGTCCAGATTAATGGATGTATGAGCCCGTGATTTTGGTTGTTAAGAGCCACGCGCTGGTCACACAAGAACATTTCCAGTAACTCCGGCGAACCGCTGCCTGCTGCAATTGCCAGGGGCGACAGACCTTGAGGAGATAGATTAGGATCTAGTCGCCTGTCGTCGAGAAGCTTCTTTACAGCCTCTTTGTGCGCCCTACCGACCGCATAGAAAAACGGCGTTTTGCCTTGGACATCGGTCAGATTAACGTCAGTATCGTTGCGCTGTAGCAGGATGCTAAGCGGATGACAGTCATCGTTCGATGCTGCATAAGACAACGGTGTCCGTCCCTCAGAGTCAGTAACGTTAATGTCGATACGACCGTCCCGCAATAGGATTTTCATAATGTAGAATTTGCCATGATGCTGTGCTGCGATGTGGAGTATCGTCTGTCCAGCACCGTTCCGGGCATGCACGTTCACCCGTGGTAGGATGAGAAAACAAAATGTCGCGTATAAACTTCCTATTTCCACTGCTCGGACTAGCCCCGAACTGTTTTCGTGGTCCACACTGTACTGGTATAGATATCTTTTTAAGAGTTGGTAAAGGCCTCTGTTCACGCTCATCAGGGCATATATATTCCGAGTGCTGTGAAGCGTAGTGACTATATGGAGCACCAACTCGGGTGGAAGATCTGAAAAAGACATGGATAAAAGGATTCTAGCTGATGGTTGGCGGATAGTAGGGTGATGAGACCACCGCAGACAGTTACATAGGTCATTGATAATATTACTAGATCTATCAGACCGAGGAGCACAGTGCTGCTTTTAAAATCCCCGTCGGCCCACAGCCCTAATCGATTCTTTCTGAGTTTCAATGAGGAATTTGGCTTTTTTGATTAATACAACTCAAACCAATCCTGATGTCCGTGTTTGTCTTCAGAGGAGATGAGTATGCATAAAGAGCAAGCGCGCCGGTCAACTAGTTGAGAATGGAATGGCTCTGGCTGACATCATTACTTGATGTGCGAGAAATGCTATGGACGGAACAGAAGTTGCTGGCCAATCGTCCAATGTCCCTGTTTCTCTGGCGACACCGTTACAGTAGCCTATATTTAAAAAATGGCCAAACTTCTTTACAAGATAAGCAGGACAACGACCCACGAC
>NW_025091296.1:0-5423 GCF_018340605.1 Aspergillus pseudoviridinutans | reverse complement strand
ATGCATGATCATCTTGGCCGAATCACCTATACTGGAAGGTTTATCGAAGGAATGGCCGAATTTCTCCATTCGGTAAGCGGTAATCTAATTCAACACACCCCCCCAGCTAAGCCGTTAGGCGAAGCTGTATCCGGCGTCAATTCCATAGCTGTTGAAGCCATATCCATCCAATTGATCGATTGAGTTGAATCGTGAGATTAGAATGAGGTTGAAGCTCCTAATCTCTGCCTCCTGATTGGTCGACGAGGCCTACCATCTTGCAGAATTCCATATGCTTATTCCGGGGAAGATTCTTCGTGAGGCCGTCAGCAGGCATGTTGGCCGTTTCGATCCAATTGACTGATATTCGGCCCGATTGGACCTCTTGCCGGAGCCAGTGCTGGTGTATGTCAACATGCCGAAGCTTAGTTCKGATGACAGGCTCTTCGCTTCGTAGCAAGCCGACGGTTTGCCGATTGTCACATAAGATTGATATCTCATGCTCCGGATCGAATCCAATATCCAAGAATAGTCGCTTCCACCAGAATACGTTCTTTGCGGCCTCCGAGATAGCTAGCAATTCGGCTTCGGTAGTAGATGTAGTAACCGTACGTTGCTTCCCGGCTCGCCAATCAACCGCGGCGCCGAATAGCTTCACAAGATATCCCTCACTGCTGCTACGATCTAATTGGTCCGCGTAGGCAGCGTCGCTGGCGACGATGAAGATATTCCCTGTTAGATCGCCTCCAAATTCCAATGCATAGTCCTTCGTAGCGTTGAGATATAAGAGCACCCKATTGGCTGCGTCAAAATGGGTGGGTCCCGGATTCAATAGATATCTCGATAGATCAGACGTTATCTTAGCGATATCTAAGCGAGTGATCACCGCGGCGTAGAGAATCGATCCAATCTTGGATTGGTAATGGTGTATCTCGTCAATAGTTGCCTTTCCGTCATATGGCCGTAGATCGTTCGTTGCAGGCGTATGAGGCTTCCTATTGGTCGAATCAAGATGATATCTAGTCACGATCTTCTCGATATATCCACGTTGGCTCAGCCAAAGCTTCCGTTTCGCTCGATCCCTGGTGATTTGAATATTCAGGAAGGTGTCTCCCTCTCCTAGATCGCGGAATTCGTAGCGTCCTTGCAGTTTCCGAATCAAATCATCTGCATGCCTCTTGCTTTCGCGGCGGTATAGAATTAGTATGTCATCCACRAACACCAAGATCACCAGCTTATCGTTCGTGTAAAGGCAGGAGTCCGAATCGATTCTTCGCAAGCCGAATTCGTCTAGGGCTTTTGAAATCTCCTTCTGCCAGAGGCGGGGTGACCTCCGCAGGCCATAAAGAGCTCGTTTTAACTKGTAAACGTAACCAGATTCGGAGAATCCATCTGCCATCCAGGTGTACACTTCCTCGTCTAGCTTGCTATTGACGAACGCGTTAACAGCGTCAATTTGCCGGATATCTAGATCAAACGCGGCAGCAATAGCCATTAAGGTTCGAAACGTTCTTGCTGCCAGGGTAGCTGCCGCCGTATCTTCGCGCGTCATCTCTTGCAGATCRCMTCGTACGCAGATTCTGGCCTTAGCCTTGATCAAATAKCCTTCTTGATCAAATTTGTATGTAAAAACCCATTTCAATGGAATGATCTTCTTGCCAGTAGGCRTTCTGACCTTCYTRAAAGTCTCTCGAGCYACTAATGTACTGTGTTCCAACTCTGCAGCGGCTTGAAAGAGTTCTTTCAATGGATGCCGTTGCATCTCTTTCCAGTTGTTCGGGGGAGGAGGTATTTCATTTCGATGAAGCCGTTTCGTAGGTGCGTTTGCTCCCTTCTTGGAGGCCTCATCTGGCAGGCCTAATCCAAACGCAGCGAATACTGAATGGAATCGTTTCAATCCATCTACCCAGGTTGTAACCATAAAATCGTATCCGCGAGGTGCCCGACGTTGTCTTTTTCCTATAATGATGTTCTCCTCAGAAAAATCAGCACTTATGTTATGTTTTGGGCGTCTAGGGATCTCGTCGACGTCGTTGGATTCGTTTGGATTGTTTTCGGGATCAATACTCAAGCGATTGACCTCGCTCCAGAGCTGTTTTGACGGTGAATCTTCACCGATCTCTTCTCCTCTGTCTGCATCCAAATCTAATTGTGTTGGTGATTCCKGAARGGTGTCAGTAAGCCGTACGGGCGTCTCTGGCTCTGGCGAATCGATGATTTTCGTTGGAGATCTCGGAGTCATCAAATTGAGTGGATTAAGTCGTATATCTCCCTGTGGGCTATCGGTCCAGCCTCCAGGGACCTCATATTGAGATCTAGGCGCCGGGCGAGGCGTCAAATCAATATCTCTCTCAGTAGATTCGATTGGAATGTCGTTGCGTTGGTTGGATCGTTCAGGCGTAGAGTCGGGAGATGGAGGTGCGGGGTTCTCTTTCGTTGATTCTGCCGGCGCAACAGCTTGACCGCTTGCCTCATTCAGAACACCGCCTTCCGTATTCGGGACCTCGCTAACCTCATCATTCACCATTCTCACCCCCCGAGCTTCAACCTCATCCAACTCCCCCTCATACTCCATACCTTCCACCTGCCCGATTTGGATATCTGGAATCTCGTTTAATTCGACTGGCAACTCAGGCAGATTGGATATCTTAATTGCTTCTGCGTGGAATGGATTGAATGGATCAAATACAATATCTTMGTCAAATGTCACRTCTCTCTCGTCTGTGATCTTTCCGTTCACTGGATTCCATATCTTCCATATATTGGAGGCCGTGAATCCAACCAGATAGCCTACCCAGGCTCGCGAATCCAGCTTCTTTGACCTCGGAATCTTATGGTGCCTAACATACGCTCTGCAGCCGTATACGCGCAGATTCGCTAGAGAAGGCTTCTTGCCGTAGAGCTTCTCATAAGGTGTAATCCAGGTCCATTTCTTCTTCCCTTCCTTATCTTCTTCTGTTTCTCTTCGGKGGCGACGATTATGAAGGTAAACAGCCGCGTGGAAGATGTACGGCCATAGCTGCTCAGGCAATCTCGCAGCTATTCTCATACTACGAGCCATTTCGATTATCGTCCGGCCGGCTCGTTCAATTAAGCCTTTCTGCTCATCGACATATCTCGTTGAATGAAGGATATCGATTCCCTTACGGCTCATCTCCCATATGTATTCGCCTCCAAGCGTTGGCTCACGGTCTGAGAACATTCGCTTAGGCTTGAGGCCAAATTGCGTTTTAACCCATTCGATGAATTGCCTAATGAGGTCGTTCAACTGATTCTTATCCGAGTGGGTGTAGATTACATGCCACCCCGTTGATTCGCATATAAAGTGACAGATCCATCGATCACCATTGTGAGCAATCGTCATTGGAATTAGATCGAAGTGAACCGTTTCGAATGGCCTGGTCGACTTCTCTCTAGGTGTCCGGGATATCTGCTTATAAGCCTTCGCTAATCTGCACGTCTCGCAGACTGATCTCTTGCAGCTGAGCACCTTTGCACCGATTGTGGCCTCTTCCAAATGCTGTACGGCCTCATCTCCGAGGTGTGCAAGCCGTTGGTGCCATCGTTCGCTCGTTTCGGCCGATTCGTGAGGTTTCTCGGAATATCTATTCATAGCGAAGATATTTGGAATTGGATTATATTCGACGACTTCCAGATTACATCTCATCTCCGTGCGGCAGATCGGTCTTCCGTTTCGATCTTCCAGGACGTGTTTCCGTTGATTCAAATAATACCCGTGATTCATCATTTGAAAGGTTGAGAGCAAGTTTGTATGGCATTCCGGTATGTAAGCCACTCTCCCRAGTTCCAATATATGGAGGTTCCCGTTCATTCCAGTTGCTTGCAGTTCGACCTTTCCATAGCCGAGGATTTGAACGTCAGTCGTCCCGAAACGCGCATACTCATCTTCCACCGGTTCGTAGGTGAGAAAMCGAGTTCGTGAGTTGCAGATATTGATATCTGCTCCCGAATCGACGATCCAACTATCTCGCAGCTCATATACGTTAGTATTGCTGCCTAGGGAGAATAYTATTGGATCTTGGCGAATGATGCTCATTGCCGTACGTTCTGGCTTCTTATCTTGCTTCTGATTGGCTCGCTTAATCGCTGATTCCATTGCTTGACGCAGTTTCGGATTCGATTGCTTAAGCCGTTCRAATTTGGCTTYGATATCTGGATTCGGCTTCCATCCATTCGGCCGTTTTGATTCGATTAGATAGGGGCAACTATCAAACAGATGCTTTTCTCCGCAAGGGCAGTCATCTCGGGCTCGCTTAGGCCGTTCGCTTCCATGATTCTGATTGGTCGAATCAGAATTCGGTTGATCTGAGGATTGTCCTTTGAATGTAGCGAATACCCCTTTTCGTTCCTTTGGGCTTAGGGATTGCCAGCGTTTTCGATAATCATGGATCTCATCGAATACATCCAGTGATMTATCCCTMTTCAGCTCGTTCAATCTTATCTCGGCATACATACTATCCAAATGCCTCAACGCTTTRAGAAAGTTTCGGGTTCCAACTTCGCCAGTGAAATTGGTCATTCCGAGCCGATCACACTCGCTAATGACGTCTTCCCATTCGCCTAGCMATCTATCGACGTTCTGATTGGCTGGCTTCAAGATGAGTTGGTTATATCTATCCGTGATAAGCGAGATTTGATCTTCCTCCTTCGGTTCCAGCTTGTTCTTCAACTTCCAGTACTTCTCAATCTCGGTATCTGATTGGCGGGTTAACCGACGAAGATACTTAGTCGCTACCGTTTGCTCAATGGCTAGCCAGATAGCCGCGAGACCTCTCTCCGCTTCCTTCCATTTGGTATGTTCGCGCTGCCAGCGGCTCACTCGACGTTGGCGTAAGGTTTCCGGATCGAGATCGGTGGCAGCTGATTGGTTCGCTTGCGGCTGCTGATTCGTTTGCGGTTGCTGGTTGGCTTGATTCATTGTCGCCTCATCGCTACGAGATCGATCGTCTTCMGATTCTGCTGCTCGTTCGGCTGGAGCAGCTCTCTGATTGGTCAATCCAGAATCGAAATCGTCTGGATGGATCGGCTCAACTGGCCGAGGTTCCTTCTTCAGCAAGATATCCAATACTCTATTGGCTCGCGCTAATCCAAGAATGTGAGAATTCCATCTCCACCAATCATCTGGCGTGTTAAGCGAGATGGAGACCTTCGTGGTGGATGTGGAAGGCATCGGTTCAGCGTAGTAGTCCATGTTGGCTTCTATGGGTGACGGCGGCGTCGATATGGCCTCAATTCTTCCCGATTAGGCAAGCAATCCAGTGAGAGATCTCGTCCAATTCCCTGAGATATCTCTCAATCCAATATCTAGTTGCCAAACCGGGGGAATAGCCTCAATCGATTCCCGAACGTCTCCTAAGGGCAGGCCGGGCTCATAACTTTTGAATTCGTCTACGCTAGTAATGTTTTCGGATGACTAAGAATTT
>NW_025091295.1:0-5471 GCF_018340605.1 Aspergillus pseudoviridinutans | reverse complement strand
ATGCATGATCATCTTGGCCGAATCACCTATACTGGAAGGTTTATCGAAGGAATGGCCGAATTTCTCCATTCGGTAAGCGGTAATCTAATTCAACACACCCCCCCAGCTAAGCCGTTAGGCGAAGCTGTATCCGGCGTCAATTCCATAGCTGTTGAAGCCATATCCATCCAATTGATCGATTGAGTTGAATCGTGAGATTAGAATGAGGTTGAAGCTCCTAATCTCTGCCTCCTGATTGGTCGACGAGGCCTACCATCTTGCAGAATTCCATATGCTTATTCCGGGGAAGATTCTTCGTGAGGCCGTCAGCAGGCATGTTGGCCGTTTCGATCCAATTGACTGATATTCGGCCCGATTGGACCTCTTGCCGGAGCCAGTGCTGGTGTATGTCAACATGCCGAAGCTTAGTTCKGATGACAGGCTCTTCGCTTCGTAGCAAGCCGACGGTTTGCCGATTGTCACATAAGATTGATATCTCATGCTCCGGATCGAATCCAATATCCAAGAATAGTCGCTTCCACCAGAATACGTTCTTTGCGGCCTCCGAGATAGCTAGCAATTCGGCTTCGGTAGTAGATGTAGTAACCGTACGTTGCTTCCCGGCTCGCCAATCAACCGCGGCGCCGAATAGCTTCACAAGATATCCCTCACTGCTGCTACGATCTAATTGGTCCGCGTAGGCAGCGTCGCTGGCGACGATGAAGATATTCCCTGTTAGATCGCCTCCAAATTCCAATGCATAGTCCTTCGTAGCGTTGAGATATAAGAGCACCCKATTGGCTGCGTCAAAATGGGTGGGTCCCGGATTCAATAGATATCTCGATAGATCAGACGTTATCTTAGCGATATCTAAGCGAGTGATCACCGCGGCGTAGAGAATCGATCCAATCTTGGATTGGTAATGGTGTATCTCGTCAATAGTTGCCTTTCCGTCATATGGCCGTAGATCGTTCGTTGCAGGCGTATGAGGCTTCCTATTGGTCGAATCAAGATGATATCTAGTCACGATCTTCTCGATATATCCACGTTGGCTCAGCCAAAGCTTCCGTTTCGCTCGATCCCTGGTGATTTGAATATTCAGGAAGGTGTCTCCCTCTCCTAGATCGCGGAATTCGTAGCGTCCTTGCAGTTTCCGAATCAAATCATCTGCATGCCTCTTGCTTTCGCGGCGGTATAGAATTAGTATGTCATCCACRAACACCAAGATCACCAGCTTATCGTTCGTGTAAAGGCAGGAGTCCGAATCGATTCTTCGCAAGCCGAATTCGTCTAGGGCTTTTGAAATCTCCTTCTGCCAGAGGCGGGGTGACCTCCGCAGGCCATAAAGAGCTCGTTTTAACTKGTAAACGTAACCAGATTCGGAGAATCCATCTGCCATCCAGGTGTACACTTCCTCGTCTAGCTTGCTATTGACGAACGCGTTAACAGCGTCAATTTGCCGGATATCTAGATCAAACGCGGCAGCAATAGCCATTAAGGTTCGAAACGTTCTTGCTGCCAGGGTAGCTGCCGCCGTATCTTCGCGCGTCATCTCTTGCAGATCRCMTCGTACGCAGATTCTGGCCTTAGCCTTGATCAAATAKCCTTCTTGATCAAATTTGTATGTAAAAACCCATTTCAATGGAATGATCTTCTTGCCAGTAGGCRTTCTGACCTTCYTRAAAGTCTCTCGAGCYACTAATGTACTGTGTTCCAACTCTGCAGCGGCTTGAAAGAGTTCTTTCAATGGATGCCGTTGCATCTCTTTCCAGTTGTTCGGGGGAGGAGGTATTTCATTTCGATGAAGCCGTTTCGTAGGTGCGTTTGCTCCCTTCTTGGAGGCCTCATCTGGCAGGCCTAATCCAAACGCAGCGAATACTGAATGGAATCGTTTCAATCCATCTACCCAGGTTGTAACCATAAAATCGTATCCGCGAGGTGCCCGACGTTGTCTTTTTCCTATAATGATGTTCTCCTCAGAAAAATCAGCACTTATGTTATGTTTTGGGCGTCTAGGGATCTCGTCGACGTCGTTGGATTCGTTTGGATTGTTTTCGGGATCAATACTCAAGCGATTGACCTCGCTCCAGAGCTGTTTTGACGGTGAATCTTCACCGATCTCTTCTCCTCTGTCTGCATCCAAATCTAATTGTGTTGGTGATTCCKGAARGGTGTCAGTAAGCCGTACGGGCGTCTCTGGCTCTGGCGAATCGATGATTTTCGTTGGAGATCTCGGAGTCATCAAATTGAGTGGATTAAGTCGTATATCTCCCTGTGGGCTATCGGTCCAGCCTCCAGGGACCTCATATTGAGATCTAGGCGCCGGGCGAGGCGTCAAATCAATATCTCTCTCAGTAGATTCGATTGGAATGTCGTTGCGTTGGTTGGATCGTTCAGGCGTAGAGTCGGGAGATGGAGGTGCGGGGTTCTCTTTCGTTGATTCTGCCGGCGCAACAGCTTGACCGCTTGCCTCATTCAGAACACCGCCTTCCGTATTCGGGACCTCGCTAACCTCATCATTCACCATTCTCACCCCCCGAGCTTCAACCTCATCCAACTCCCCCTCATACTCCATACCTTCCACCTGCCCGATTTGGATATCTGGAATCTCGTTTAATTCGACTGGCAACTCAGGCAGATTGGATATCTTAATTGCTTCTGCGTGGAATGGATTGAATGGATCAAATACAATATCTTMGTCAAATGTCACRTCTCTCTCGTCTGTGATCTTTCCGTTCACTGGATTCCATATCTTCCATATATTGGAGGCCGTGAATCCAACCAGATAGCCTACCCAGGCTCGCGAATCCAGCTTCTTTGACCTCGGAATCTTATGGTGCCTAACATACGCTCTGCAGCCGTATACGCGCAGATTCGCTAGAGAAGGCTTCTTGCCGTAGAGCTTCTCATAAGGTGTAATCCAGGTCCATTTCTTCTTCCCTTCCTTATCTTCTTCTGTTTCTCTTCGGKGGCGACGATTATGAAGGTAAACAGCCGCGTGGAAGATGTACGGCCATAGCTGCTCAGGCAATCTCGCAGCTATTCTCATACTACGAGCCATTTCGATTATCGTCCGGCCGGCTCGTTCAATTAAGCCTTTCTGCTCATCGACATATCTCGTTGAATGAAGGATATCGATTCCCTTACGGCTCATCTCCCATATGTATTCGCCTCCAAGCGTTGGCTCACGGTCTGAGAACATTCGCTTAGGCTTGAGGCCAAATTGCGTTTTAACCCATTCGATGAATTGCCTAATGAGGTCGTTCAACTGATTCTTATCCGAGTGGGTGTAGATTACATGCCACCCCGTTGATTCGCATATAAAGTGACAGATCCATCGATCACCATTGTGAGCAATCGTCATTGGAATTAGATCGAAGTGAACCGTTTCGAATGGCCTGGTCGACTTCTCTCTAGGTGTCCGGGATATCTGCTTATAAGCCTTCGCTAATCTGCACGTCTCGCAGACTGATCTCTTGCAGCTGAGCACCTTTGCACCGATTGTGGCCTCTTCCAAATGCTGTACGGCCTCATCTCCGAGGTGTGCAAGCCGTTGGTGCCATCGTTCGCTCGTTTCGGCCGATTCGTGAGGTTTCTCGGAATATCTATTCATAGCGAAGATATTTGGAATTGGATTATATTCGACGACTTCCAGATTACATCTCATCTCCGTGCGGCAGATCGGTCTTCCGTTTCGATCTTCCAGGACGTGTTTCCGTTGATTCAAATAATACCCGTGATTCATCATTTGAAAGGTTGAGAGCAAGTTTGTATGGCATTCCGGTATGTAAGCCACTCTCCCRAGTTCCAATATATGGAGGTTCCCGTTCATTCCAGTTGCTTGCAGTTCGACCTTTCCATAGCCGAGGATTTGAACGTCAGTCGTCCCGAAACGCGCATACTCATCTTCCACCGGTTCGTAGGTGAGAAAMCGAGTTCGTGAGTTGCAGATATTGATATCTGCTCCCGAATCGACGATCCAACTATCTCGCAGCTCATATACGTTAGTATTGCTGCCTAGGGAGAATAYTATTGGATCTTGGCGAATGATGCTCATTGCCGTACGTTCTGGCTTCTTATCTTGCTTCTGATTGGCTCGCTTAATCGCTGATTCCATTGCTTGACGCAGTTTCGGATTCGATTGCTTAAGCCGTTCRAATTTGGCTTYGATATCTGGATTCGGCTTCCATCCATTCGGCCGTTTTGATTCGATTAGATAGGGGCAACTATCAAACAGATGCTTTTCTCCGCAAGGGCAGTCATCTCGGGCTCGCTTAGGCCGTTCGCTTCCATGATTCTGATTGGTCGAATCAGAATTCGGTTGATCTGAGGATTGTCCTTTGAATGTAGCGAATACCCCTTTTCGTTCCTTTGGGCTTAGGGATTGCCAGCGTTTTCGATAATCATGGATCTCATCGAATACATCCAGTGATMTATCCCTMTTCAGCTCGTTCAATCTTATCTCGGCATACATACTATCCAAATGCCTCAACGCTTTRAGAAAGTTTCGGGTTCCAACTTCGCCAGTGAAATTGGTCATTCCGAGCCGATCACACTCGCTAATGACGTCTTCCCATTCGCCTAGCMATCTATCGACGTTCTGATTGGCTGGCTTCAAGATGAGTTGGTTATATCTATCCGTGATAAGCGAGATTTGATCTTCCTCCTTCGGTTCCAGCTTGTTCTTCAACTTCCAGTACTTCTCAATCTCGGTATCTGATTGGCGGGTTAACCGACGAAGATACTTAGTCGCTACCGTTTGCTCAATGGCTAGCCAGATAGCCGCGAGACCTCTCTCCGCTTCCTTCCATTTGGTATGTTCGCGCTGCCAGCGGCTCACTCGACGTTGGCGTAAGGTTTCCGGATCGAGATCGGTGGCAGCTGATTGGTTCGCTTGCGGCTGCTGATTCGTTTGCGGTTGCTGGTTGGCTTGATTCATTGTCGCCTCATCGCTACGAGATCGATCGTCTTCMGATTCTGCTGCTCGTTCGGCTGGAGCAGCTCTCTGATTGGTCAATCCAGAATCGAAATCGTCTGGATGGATCGGCTCAACTGGCCGAGGTTCCTTCTTCAGCAAGATATCCAATACTCTATTGGCTCGCGCTAATCCAAGAATGTGAGAATTCCATCTCCACCAATCATCTGGCGTGTTAAGCGAGATGGAGACCTTCGTGGTGGATGTGGAAGGCATCGGTTCAGCGTAGTAGTCCATGTTGGCTTCTATGGGTGACGGCGGCGTCGATATGGCCTCAATTCTTCCCGATTAGGCAAGCAATCCAGTGAGAGATCTCGTCCAATTCCCTGAGATATCTCTCAATCCAATATCTAGTTGCCAAACCGGGGGAATAGCCTCAATCGATTCCCGAACGTCTCCTAAGGGCAGGCCGGGCTCATAACTTTTGAATTCGTCTACGCTAGTAATGTTTTCGGATGACTAAGAATTTTTATGTGAGATCGAAATCAAATGAAGGTCTGATTCTTTTCAACGAATG
>NW_025091294.1:0-5785 GCF_018340605.1 Aspergillus pseudoviridinutans | reverse complement strand
ACCCGCTCGCGAAGTTGTGGTATGATACCGCTTGCGCTCCAGGGATGGGACGCCGACAACGGCTGGCTTCAAATTCCGATAGTCGCCGGATCAGCTCCCGATCCAGCCCAGTGGATCTTACCTCCACACCGTTGACTCCCATAGAGATTGAGCCTGACACACCGGAGGCCTGGCCAATCACTGTMGAAGCGTTGCGACGAAAACAAATTCCGTTTGAGGTGTCCCCCGACTCTCCTGCTCGGGTCATGTTCGGGACCTGGGATGGACACGACGCGTTGGTGATTCTCCGCTCACTAAACCAGGACCAGAGAAACGGTGACAGGGAATGTTCCATCTGTCATGATACGTCAGCAGAGGACACCGTCTACTTGAAGTGTGAGCAGTGTCGCACCGACATCCACCTGCAGTGTATGGAGAGTTGGCTCGAGGCACGGTCGACTTCGATCAACTTTGACTGTCCGATATGGTAGGGTCCCTCACCTGTTGCTCCCTTCCAGTGAGCGTTAGCACCCTACTGACCAGTCCGCAGTCGAGAGCACCGATGGTTTGATGTTATTTACTCAGCCCCCGTCGCAACGAGACAGAGAAGAACAGCGCCTGAGAGTCCTGAAGAGACTATCACTGTCCAAACGGAGGTCTCCTCAGGAGAATCTGCTGCGCGTGCTCCACGTCGGTCCGGCAGGGCAAGGAGACCACCTCGCCGTTATGTCTGAGTGACACCCTCGTAATTAGTTTTTCTCCCCCTTGTTTGAAGAATTGTTTTCGGGTTAGGAACACGTTATGTCGCACTGGAAATCCGCGAAGATTTAATATTTGGATTCTTTAGCTACATGAAATGAAATGCGACTTGTTTGCTCCCAACACAAGACAGCACTTTCGAGGACATTTAGGCAATGTAGCCCAGGAGCTGGTAGCGAAGAGCGCGGTAACAGGCGAGCAGGGTGAAGCGAGGTCCTCACAGATGCATGAGTAGCGAAAACGGGAACAAACGGAATGGGCAATAAGCTACTGTAACCATACGTTGATCAATTGTTTGTTCATGGCCACTTGGGCAGGCCCTCAGACCTGTAAACCTGCTGCTGTTAGCATATTTTTACCCCGTTTCACCCACCCGGCAAAACACAAGAGGAACGCCAAATGGCAGTAGGAAAATTGTGGCCCATGGCCAGCAGTCCTCTACAACGCTTGACGGTTCCTGGGGCTACTGACTTTCCTAGGAGAGCGAGCCCACTTTCCAGGAGCGTTACTTGCACGCCTGAGAGCGAGCTGGATGGTTCTAGGTGTACTATTGCTCCTACGATACTGAAGCCCCCTCCGAAGAAGATAATTATCGTGCGGTAATACAGGGTGATGAAGGCCTTTCTATCAAATCATTGCCCCGGATAACAGGACAATAAATAGTGGGACTGTCCGGCTCAGATCATATTGATACCCTGACTTCTAACCTACGACATGGCGAAAGAGCACTCCGGAGGTCGACAGCAGAACAGTTGCTATTCAAAGGATACTAATGTTCTTCCGCTTGGTATCACAGATCAGACAGATATTCTAGAGAAAATGACGGTTCTGGACCTTCCTATTGAAATGCTCTTGTCTATTGCTGAGGAGTTTGACAGTTCCCGCGACATCTTGTCCTTTGCCCGAGTTAATAAGAGGGCATATGGCCTGCTGCGGTCGGCTCTTTACAAATTCAATATCCAGCAGCAAAACGCCTCGGCGTTGCACTGGGCCGCATGCAACGGAAGGCCGCTCATGGCGAAGATGATGCTGCAGCGCTACCTGTACGATGTGAACGCTGTCTATTGCTCCAACACGCCGCTTATCTACGCCGTATTTCACGGTTCTACAACGGTTGCTCACATTCTCCTTGCCAACCGCCATATCGACGTCAACTTCCAGAACAAAAGAGGGCAATGTGCCCTGTGGTGGGCCGCACGCCGTGGTGGTACAGATATTGTTGAACGATTGCTACAGCGCGATGATGTCCAAGTTGACAACCGCGATCTAAAGGATCGCCTTACTCCGCTGGGCGTTGCAGTATTGAAGGGGCACGAACGAATCGCGCGGCATCTCTTGAACACGGGCCGAGTGGATGTCAATGCACGGAACCGACAGAGGCGGACCCCCATTTTTCACGCGCTTTCCCGAGATGACCGGACTATAACGGAAATGCTTCTTGCGGATGAGAGCGTCGACCTGTCCTGCCAGGATGTCTGTGGCCGCACCCCCCTTATGTACAGCGTCTTAAAGGGCCGGACCGAGCTGACAAAGTTACTCTTGGGCCACTCAAGGCCCTACGTCGACGTCCGGGATAGTAAAGACCTAACGGCCCTTTGGTATGCTGTTCGAATGGGAAATGAAGAAATCGTCCAACATCTCCTGGAAGGCCATTCGACACTCTTACGTGATGCGAACCATGGCATCGGCGGCGAGCAAGCGCTACTGTGTCTGGCCGCCTACCTAGGGAAAGATAAGATGGTGCAACTATTTCTTGATCACGGCTGGGACGTGAACGAGGTGGATGCACAAGGGCGAACGCCATTGCATCTGGCGGCGCAGCAAGGACATTTTTTAGTCGCCCAGGTCCTTTTGAACCGCCCACAAATCAATTTGCGCGCGCAGGAACAGTGGGGATCGACGGCCTTGCATGAAGCCGCCAAGCGAGGGCATTTGGCGGTAATCGAACTGCTTCTGGCTAAGCCAGGGATAGCCATCAACATTGAGGACGTGAATGGCGCCCACCCACTCTGGTGGGCTACTAAAGGCCGCCACAACGATGTGGCCGCGCGACTGCTGGACGAACCGAATATTAGTGTTAACGCCATCGGCAAATTCGAGGCACCTGAGCCGGATTCATCAACATGCCTCCATCATGCGGTCCAAGCGGGAGCAATGGAGATTGTCCGCAAGCTTTTGGCGGTGCGGGCCCTCAATCCCAATGTCGGCGACCACCAGAAGTGGACTCCGCTTTGCTGGGCAGCTAACCAAGGGAATGTGGAGATGGTGGAGCTACTCCTCACCCGGCCGGATATACGGGTAAACGGGGTCGAGGGAAAAGAAGCTCCGCCGCTCTGTTTAGCCGCAAGGGAGGGCCAGATCCAGGTAGTCCGTCGCTTGCTACAGTGGCCAGGCATTGACATCAACCAACAATGGGGTGCCTATCTGCCACCACTCCTGGCTGCCATCACCAACGGTCATTCGAACGTAGCAATGTATCTGCTTGGGTGCGGGAAACGATTGGACGTCAACGCCCAAACTTACGCGAAGGAATCCGCACTGTCTCTGGCAGCGCGCCAGGGAGACCTACAGGTGGTCGAAAGTCTCCTGCGCGACTACCGCACAGACTGTAAAAGCGTCGACGACCGGGGACGCACTGCATTATGGTGGGCGGCCCATACGGGCCAGAAGCCGATTGTGGAACGGTTGCTGGCGGACGATCGTGTCCTGATCGATGTTGCGGATGACGAGGGCATAGACGCTCTGAATGCCGCGCGGCGACAGTATCATTTTAATACTGCCAGACTCCTACGGGCTCACCGGCCTGGACATCATTCGAGTAGCGATGGCTTTCGCCATCCAGCTACCAGTATTTCATAGTGTCGCTTCTGGCCAATATATGGAATGTTCCTTTTTGTGCATATTGGTCATAATGCCTGAATAACCCCGGCTGTGGCACGCAGGTCAAAAAATCTGCACAGAATGTCGCGGAATATAGACCCGAGGGATATGCGGTGCGTGAGTCGCCCCGTTTGTTTGCTCATCTCGTGCATGCTGACTTTTGTGTAGTAGACTCGAGTGTACTTCGAATCCGCGTCAAGGGCGCTAGCTTTCTGGTAACCCTTTCAGACAGTAATTATCCATGATGTATTGTAGCTTGAGGCGCCCATTCAGAAAGCGTTGCATGCCGCTGGGTATATTTCACCTGGTGCGTCCTCTGGATCTTCCCGTCTTCCTACTTTGGACCGGCTGATGGCTCGATTGCTGTCGCAGGCAGTACCTGGGGCGCAGGGGGAGGAGATGAGTTAGGGACCGTTCCATAGGACAACACTTCAGAACGTGGTCGAACGACAACACTTACTGACCGCATCGCTCTTCAGTCGAAGGTTCAGTTCCTGGTATTGTTCGGACTCCCATGAGATTCCTAGACATGTGACAGCTCCTCATCTGTATCATTAGCTGGACATTTACAAGGTCCCTGACGAATGAGGTGCATGGCCGACACATCCATGCTATTCCAAGGTATCTCTCATTCCTTGCCTGGCCTTTGCCCTCAGGCAACACCGCTAGCCCTTCGGCTCTCCTGGGTCTCTGCATCGTTGGAGATTTCGTTGGCCAATAGATAGCKGCGATATCCAGATCCCGCTGGGCCTACGCCATTCCCTAGGAAGCAACGACGAATCAACCTGCATAAGGAAGTCGAGCAGGGAGGATATGAGCAACAAAGAAACCTCATGGGAGGATAGCCATTGCTCACGTAGCCAGCCCATGAAACAATGAGAAGACGTAATCCCATATCTGTCCTAGCATCATTTCTTGATAGCATCATCACCGCCAGGGATGACTGTTTCATTGGCATTGGCAAATTTGATCGTGAGGTGACACAACTAAACCCGACCCAGTCTGAGCGTTATCTGAAAGAGGGATAGGGGTGGATATTGGATGACAAATACTTAGTTTAATCAGTTGAGAAAACTACGCCACGCTCATCCCGCCCAGCCTATTCTCTTTACTCGAGTACGCCGCCGGGATGCTGCTGCGGATTACCCATAGGGAAGCATCAATGGACGTTACCCGCTGATGATTAATTTGACCACAAAGTTCCTGAAAGGATTGTGTTTGATGCAATTCGAGCGTAAGTGGACCAGAGCAATGCTACATATGCGGAGTCCCAAAATGATGGGCGCTGGTCTTCCTATACTCTGTATTCATGCCAAGCGATCTGGTCGTCGTCCGGAGACTATCGCGTGGTTTCTGAGAATTTGACCCGCATCATGGATGGCGATCAAGCGCTCACAACCGCCTTATGGTTTTTGAAAGTTGGCCCTCCCAAAGGTATCTTAGTATAGTGCGATTCGTGGACTTTCCGGCATTTCTGTAGGCTCTCATCGCACCCCACAGCTGACTGGATTCATTCGGTTGCAGAAGCTACTCGGGCATGAAAGACTAGCTTGTACTAACCACAGCTGTTGCTGCCAAGGCAATCGCGATTTTCTTATTCCAGCGTTATGTGACGAGTTCTGGTCTTAACGGGGTGAAAGTATTAGCGATAAGTTTATTATCTTGTTAAGACACCCAGGTTGGTATCATTTGCGCGGTGCCATAGGTCGCGCCCATCTGTCAAGTGTGCCCACAATGGACCGTCTTGGATTGAGGAACAGTTGTTCTTGAAGCAAGATCTGGTCATCGATGGTCATTTGGGGAAGTAGATCCGGGCTTGCTCTAACGGTCATTATGTGCCCCTGGGCATTTTGTATGAGCGACCGCTCGCAGAGATAAGGATGACCGGTATGCTTGCCCAGTACTCGACGACTATTCATATCGTTCTTGACCACACCTGGCCATTGTAATAAGATTTAACGGGGCTGGGCGCTAGTGCTGCACAGTTGGTCTCGTCGGGCCACCGGAACGGCTGGAGATATAAGGCAGGCGCCTCCCAGTTATATCCACGTCAGGACCAGACTTCCTGTTCTCCCTCACAGGAATGGCGGACCTGTGTTGTACCTTCCCCCTCACAGGAATGGCGGACCTGTGTTGTACCTTCCCCTTCACAGGAGTGGCGGGCCTG
>NW_025091293.1:3431-20720 GCF_018340605.1 Aspergillus pseudoviridinutans | reverse complement strand
GCAAAAGCTAATCCGCTTATCTTGGCTTTGGTGGTGCTGTCTAGTCTTCTGAGTGTCTACATCAAGTGATTAACTAGTTAGGTCTTAGAGACCAAAGACAAAGGCGCTGCTTGTCATGGGGTGACAATAGTCTAGGGCATAGTCGCCTTATTTCGGAATATTTAGCCAGTCTTCTCCCTTTTACCCACTGATCGACTCTATCAGTTCCTTTTTTACGATCAATTACTTGACCCTTCTTTTCATAATAGTCCCTTCAGACTGATGCTCTTTGTTGCCGGGTTCAACTGGACCTCAAAATAATGTCTTATCTTCGTCTCTAGTTAACCGGTCGAACAACCACACTGACGATCATCTTACAATACTTACCATCAAAAGTCCAATCAAAACGCTCATGTACTTTCTTCCAATAGACTCCAGCTCATTATACTCAAAGCAAAAGACTTAGAGAATCGCAGAAATACACACTGCAATTCTTTGCCTTTTTATCTGCTTTCTTTCATAACCTCGGATCCACTTGCTTCGTTCCCGACTAAGTCAGTCTATATTTTAGGAGCGTTACTTCATACTCAGCTTAGGCCCCACTCTTGAGAATGTCTCTGTACTTAAGTGATGGCCTGGTCTAGCAATGAGAATCACACTCAGCGGCGCCAACAGTGCCGGAAATCTTTGGCAAACCATATGTACCACTCGCCCACGTACATTGGCAAAAGAAGTGAAGTTATCTGACCTACCAAGATAACTGACTAGACTTAAACATTCAGCCTTGGCGGTTCGGCTGCAGCTGGCCCCAGAAGATGGGTATACTTGGTCTGTCACAAATTCCAAGTCACATTTAATGAAGACCAGCGTCAGCAACGGGACCGTGGGCCTTCTAGGACGCAATATGCAAGGAGATCGGGCGGTCAATCAAGGCCGTGCGCCCATCTCGAGTTGCAGACGGAGTACTTGACTCTGACGTAGGCTATCGCCATCAAATGTTCAAAATATGGAGGGGCTAATACAGGGAGGCTGACTCAGTTGTCGTCAGACTTCGGTGAAGAGGACTCATTCACCACGATCATCGAGCTTTGTAAGGCGAGAAAACCACCAACTGCGCGAGGACATCGGCCACCTCCGAAATCATATAGAAAGGATCTCCCGGGCATCGCGAGGCTAGGAATGAAAAACGGGCAGCTGGAAAAGGACGTCATAAGGGAGCGAAACTTGATACATGACCTTAAGGAGGAACTTAGCAATGTCCGAAGCGGAGTTTGCGATGCCGTCCGTCTCCTGGTGCAGCACCAAGACTGAAAGGTCAATCAAGAGGAAGGTAGACGGGCGCATGGGTCTAACCAGGATTAACTGTACTCTTGGGGGCTCGCACGGAACATAGTAGCCAGAAATCTATTCACATTCCCGGGAAGCCCGAATGAGCTCGTAGGATGTTCGGCAGGTCGCAGGAACCTGATTGTCCATGCATTTCCTTAATACAGCAATCCATCGGCCGATCATCAGGCCTACTGGACGGATTCTTGCGAAAAGTACATATATTACCTCGTCCACAGGGTTGATAGCCCCTTCTGTGGTACCGACATGCATGTTTCGTTGCTCCCATTCCTCCAGCCACACGGACTGGCCATGTACATCCGGGGTGGGTCCTTCAAAAGCCGAGGGCTGAACGCCAGGGCATAACAGCACCCATCATCAATCGAGTTGCGTCCGAGCATTGCGGCTGACTGCAGTAKGGCTGCACTTTGCCGCACCACGGCGTGCCATATGAGATGATTGAGAAAGCTATAATAAGCCCGAGATAATTACCTGAAATGCCGATTGTTCCTTCGCCAAGGCTCTGGTTATACAGTGCACCATGCAAATCGTTGAGGCAGAGACACCGAGCATGACAGCTTCCAACAATGACAGTGATGACGATTTCCTTATGCTTTTCGGCGGATTTACAGTTTCTGAGAAACCCATCCCACCAATGTCATGGGTAGAGGATGAGCTGGCAGCAATGGACATGGACAATCTGGATCAATCTTCCCAGTGTTGCCGTGATTTACAAGAGGAATACCACTGGGACGAGCCTCTACTGAGAGACATGGCTATTGACAGGCCTTCGCAACAAGGTGGGAACCGTCTACTACGGACTACACGTCCGTTACGTGATAAGTACTGTATGTTCGGCTAAACTTGATTCTGACAATGCTATAGGAGCCGGAAGACGACGTTCTCCAAGAAACAAGTCAGCTAGAGGCGTCCAGACGCCATATATAAACTTCATCGCCAATGCACTACAGTTGGCTAATCGGCTCCGCAAAGCTCGAAGGGAGCGGAAATCCCTAAGAAGGATGAGAAAGCAATCGACTGCGGCATACGAACAACTTTCCCGTGAGATAGAGCAACTCTCGGCGATCATACAAACGAACTGGCGGGAAAGGTCATGTAACAGGAAGCGCAATAACAAGGATGTACATACCGTACAGTAGTATTTGCGAAAGTATTTATGACGCTGAGAGATAGGCAAAGGGGCTTTCTCCGGGTTCTTTTTTTTCTTCTGTTTCGCACTAGGACAACATCTGCAGTTACGGTAGTATGTAAGCAAAGAACAGATCAAGCAGCGACTACATTCTTCCATGTCCTTATTGCCCAGCCACTGTAGCATCGTGGTTAAGCTGCTTGACTCCAGATGCACAATCTTGTCATATAAGTCTACCAGCCGTCCGCCCAAAGATGGTCATATTCTTGGCTTGAGACTTCCGAAGACTTTAAGGCAGTACAGGATGGTGAGACTATCTTAGGAGGAGCTATATATTACCAGACTGGTGCTCACATACTCGTTGCATAGCTTAACCATAACGTCAAAACCGAAGGACCAACCCTGAGTGCCACTTGATTTATCATGACCATACATACCCGTCGCCTACCCACGCTCAGTCAGCTATATTCTGCGATGTCATATTTTTGCCGTAGCAGCCCGCCCACGCCGCTTGATACTGGTGAAATCAAGCTATTCGCAATTCTACGGGAAGGTTGCCCAGGACCTAGTCTAATTTGTACGGGGTCCCTGCACCTACAATACATTGGCCAGGGCCTCACATACTGGCTTGCCCCCAAATCACGTCATTGGTAATAACAACAAACAGATGATTCTTAGGAGGGCATTCATCGCTTAAGGCAAAGCGTCTGAATTGGCCACCCGCTTTCTGACTCCGTTGACCGTCAATGTCTGGATGGTCCCTTGGTTAAATGGCATGCAATAAGTGATGCATGAAATACGTGAGGTACGCAGATAGCTGTCAATACCAAAGATTCGCCCATGGTGTCATTCAACAATAGGCAAAGGGGTCAAAACGTCGACATATAAA
This sequence comes from Aspergillus pseudoviridinutans, assembly GCF_018340605.1. Lineage (NCBI taxonomy): Eukaryota > Fungi > Ascomycota > Eurotiomycetes > Eurotiales > Aspergillaceae > Aspergillus > Aspergillus pseudoviridinutans. The sequence continues at coordinate 17,376 of NW_025091293.1, read as the reverse complement.
GCACGCCTACAGCCTGCCGTCTGAGGCTGTCAATTGGGCGAACAATATGCCGTCGGTTCTCACGACTCTTCACAACCAGGCTGCCAATATCCCCTATGCTGACTGGTACGGTATAAGCCTAGCCGTTTGGCTGGGGGTGTGGCTCATCACTCGGTTCACCTTCCACCTTGGCCTATGGATTCTCCAACGGAACCTCACGGTCTCTGTCCGGCGATACGCCGGCTACCCACTACCGTCGCTCGTCCGAAGCCTGGACATGTCCACAGTCTCAGAACTATTTCTAGTCCTGCTTCTTCTCGCCGCTAATGGGTTACTCCTCGCTTTATCTACTCGTCGCTGGGCAGATATCCAACGGCGCGCAGCAAACCTCGCCGTCTTCAATCTAATCCCTTTATGCACCGGACTAACTTTTGGCCTCCCAACCCATCTACTTGGAGTTAGGCGCTCTTCCTTTGCATGGATGCACCGGTGGTTCGGCCGTATGGCAGTTGCCCACTCCCTTCTCCATGGGGCTAGCATCATCGCTGGGGCCGATGATGCAATCCACTCCATGAGGCGCCATTGCATTTCTCTTCTGGTCAGTATACAGTCATTGAAAAACGCTAGAACGTTCAATGGAACGGATCTAACTGGACGCAGGCAGCTGCTTCACTGCTTTCGATAATCCCCGTGACCCTGCATGCGATTGTCCGACGCCATAGCCAGATGGCCATAAAGCTCCATTACATCCTTGCGATCACAGCCATGGCGGCGCTGTCCTATCATACCTGGGACCTGCGCTCCAGCTGCCGCTGGTATTTGGCTGGTGCGGGGATCCTATGGGTGGTGCTGAGTGTGGCCGCTGGAGCCCACGCCATTCTTATCAAGAAGCAGTTGGGCTGTGCCTGGCCCGCCGTGACTGTACAACCTTTCCACGAGCTCCTTCGCATCGAGATTACCGTGCCGGCCCATTGGGCCCTCCAACCTGGCCAGTGGGTGTATCTCTGGTTGCCTCATGCAKGCTTCCGAACATGCTTTCAACTGCCCCTCTTTTATGTCTCCTTCTGGGACGACACGCCTAAGCAGCGCACGCTCTATATTCTGGTCCGGCCGAAGTCTGTTAGTCTCTATCAACGCCTGTATATGCGGGAGTCGCTTCATGGTCGTCAACGGTTCGCTCTACTGCTGGGGCCCTACGGTCGGTCTCTCGACTTCACCGCGTTTGGGACAATCCTATTTATTGTGGAAGATACTGCCATTGTGCGTGTGCTTCCCTTCATCCGCATGCTAGTCCTGGCAAGCGAACAACGTCGAGCGATGGTGCGAAAGTTGAGGATCGTCTGGCAAATGGATGATTTCAGTATCGTGACGCYTTCTACCCCTCCCACCCTGTCCACAATCAAATACTGACTGTCTGTATGCCACCGATGCTGGATAGCGGATTGGATGCAGGAACTGTTGGACCTCGACCGGGGTGAATTCAAGGTACCGAACCCCTGAACTGAATGAGCTATTTGTCTGACGACGAAAGATCCTGCGGTTTAGTCTATATTACCGGTTAAACAGCACAACCGACAATCCGGATGATATGCGTGGCGGGCGAATCAAATTGTGTCCAGGCTCGATGAAAGCTGGACAAGTGGCACAACACCATCTCAACAAGCGCCGAGGGAAGCTGGCCGTGGGCGGTAAGTTTATGTTGCTTCTCCTCTSTTAATCCCTATCCGACTCTGTTCTAGTAAATGACAGTCCRCTGTGCGGCYTATTTGTACGAATTAAACAATGTTAATGGATCGTCRATACATAGTATGTGCCCGGCAATCAATTCGCAGGGCAGTCCGAGAAGTGGTCCAACCTCAGACAGGGATTGACGTGAAATTGGTGKATTTCGACTTGGAGCCTTACGACGCCTGGGGAACCTCTCACTTCGAGTCCGAAGGATCACCAGAGACAGCCCAGAGCCATCACCAAAGATGGGTTGCCTCACGAATTGCGGAGGGCAATAGCAAGCTACGGTAACCTGCCATGCAATACGGGAAGYAGTACACCAGCGTACATTTGCAAGGAGCAYCAYTGGATACTGCSTGCGACAATTTCTGGTYCCACAACGCTCATCGGGACAGCAAGATGGGTGACGTCTCGATCTGTCCGACCTTGTGTTCGGGGCCACATGTCGATCCGTAAGCTGGAAGCTCTCCCAGTCGCTTAATTCGACCATCTCGCTCAACAACCTCCTTCGCACTAGCACAGCCGGTGCGCCGTCGCGAACAGATCCCCACGGCGGGGTGTTGGACAGGGTCCTGCCAATGTCGACAATGATACGCCGGAGAGCGACGGCCGCGACACCGCTCACACCTCAGCTCCTCGATAGCACTGACCGGCTGTGTGTTGTTGTCGCTGGCAACGTTCAGTCCGGTTTTGGCTGAGCGAGATGGCCAGGTTTTGGCTGTGTTATGGTGCATGTTCGAGTTATCCTCGGCGGATATTATCCCAGATTTAGTTCTGCGACGACGATGCGCACAGTTAGCAATTGGTACGAAATTTTTTTTTGAACATATCATACCCATGCCAAATGCTCAGCCAGACCCCGCGAAACCACTTCATGTTGTCATTTGAGACTAATTCGCGGAACAGGACTCTCTAGGCCCCTTTATCAAGTCGTTTTATACATCCCGCACATATTGAGGTGAAACTAAGTTTAGCTGCTCGTGGGAAACTTACCAGAAGGGAAAGAGGTTGCTCATAAAAGACACTCTCCCTCACCGCCGCAGTTCGTTTTTAGGGCCCTGGAGTATATTCACCTCATCGGAATATRTGGTGTGACCGTCTTGGTATCGCCAGATACCYGGAAATATCACYGCGCGGGTGATGCTGGTAACCGTTGRCACAATTCATTTTGGATGTCTAAGAGAAGAAGGTTTACCCAAGGGGGCGGTCATAGAATGCCCTGGCATAGAATACCCTGGGCATTTCCTGGTGGCCCGTCCTCCGTGCGAAAGCCCAGCCCACTTTCCCGGATAAGTCCTCTTCTTATTTGCCCAACYTTTTTGYTGCTGCTATCACTGAATCCCRTCCAAAATCTGAATCCTCYCTTTTACATTCACCCCCTTCCTCCCCACCTTCTTACGGTCAAAAATGACCTGGATCCAGCGGAAACTTCAGCTCTACCAGTCCAGGGATTTTCACACGGGACTGGGCGCTCTATAAAGGCGGCTCTTTTTCGTCCTTACCTTGACCGAGGACTGCACATACACCTTGAGTATTGGGCGCAGCATTCAGGTAGGTCTGCCACTCAGGATCATAAGCACAGTGAACTGACGGGCCGGGTCACCACGAAGGRAAGGKCATAAAGAGCGCTTGCTATTCAATCGACCGATCACACTCAAAGTTATACCACACCACGAAAAATCTCCGCTTTGCCTGGCATGTTGAACTGCACACGACGACTTCGAGAACAGTTTGGCAGGTTCCCTACGAGTGGRGTGGCTGTCGACTGTTAYCTATCTTCTTCTTATGACGATCCGGRATTTCTTTCCTGGAACGGTCCCAGTCTTCTATCTTCGCTCACGCGGACCGAGGATATTTTTAATTATGCCTCTGCCATGGTAGCAACCCAGATAGATTGGCTGGAGATCCATTTCTCGGTCATACACAAATACACGGGGGAATCGATCGCTGTATTGCCCTTTTTCCTTCCGCGGGTCGAACTGCCCCTAGGCAACCTGAGACAGTGTCGCGAGCAAATGTTGGAAGCGATGCACCAGTATACTCGATCCATACGTGGTGCTGATCTTCGATTTGAACTTTTTATCTGGCCGAGTGACGGTGGGGAGCTGGATTGCATGGGCAGTTTCGCATTCCCATGGATGACCTTGGTTGATCCTGGAAGGGCCCTGGATCCGGATCATTTCATTGACAACATTTCCTGTAATTTCTGATGTGCCATCTTATCATTTTTTTTCTTTTTTCTTTTTTTTTTTTTTAATATATATATATTTATAGAAAAAAAGAAAAAAAGAAATTCTGCTATTTTCATCCCGGGCGACTGTCTATGACTGCTTTTGATCGCTTCGCCGAGTGCTTAGCGACTCGCTCAGACACGCCCATTGCAAATTGTATGTACACACACGGAAACAACTGCAGTTGTAGGGCGCTGCAGTTGTAGGGCGCGATAATAGCATGCATATCTTTACTTCCAATATCAGTCGTGGGTATATGGCGTCGACTTCGATGCTCCCTAGGATATGCTGCGACCCTGACCATAGATGAACGGGCATGAAAAGCTGCAATATGGCTTGTCTATCAAATCAAAAGTGGCCCGTCTTCGGTTGCCCAACCACTCTCATCGTTTACCGGTGGAACCAATAATATCTCACCGGGCGGTTTCGGAGCTATAGCTGGCTAACCGGTCTGCCAATTATTCAATAGGTAGCCCCGGTCTAAGCGTACGATAGCTCGGGCAATTTGATCGCCATTACTCGTGAGGTTACATTGTCCGTGTTCTACGGATGGTTGCTACAGCAGCCAGCGGCTTAGATGTCACCAGTCGTTTAGGCCTTGCAAGTTGCAAGGTTCCAGGGTTACATTTGGCTTTCAGTCAACTTGACAACAAAACATATATGGGTATATAGGACCATGCCTATGTATTATTGTGGTTGCGCTCAGTCTTGTTTTGATTCGGACTATACGAAACTATTACCTTATCACCTCATGATGACACCTCTGCCCCGCCTAAATGCTCTCCGTAAGGCATTGGCATCGACGGAGCCGAAGACCGTTCCAAGGGTCCAGTCGAGACCCTCACACTCCGAGACCTTGCCTGCGCCCACAGACATTGACTCGCATCCCGAAGAAGCCTCCGATGAGGGTGTGTCCGACCAGGCCCTTCACGAAACTGAGAAGGACGGGAAATGGGAGAAAGATAGTGCAGGAGCCATAGAGGCCTCCGAGTACCCCATCGACGTTAGTGGTAGTGAAGCGCTTACTTCGTTGATCTGTGAGTAAGTGTGACCATATTTACAATTCGTTTCAAAAATGCGTCAAGACGTATGCTGACTTGTGCTTCTAGTCTCGAGTCAAGAGTCCGGTACATTGCATCTCCAGATACCTAACAAGTCGATAGCTCCTGCAGATTTCAAGCTAACGAGTAGCGACAGAGTGCTGGAGGAGATGCTTCGGGATCAAGGATACAAAAACGATATTATACACAAAACCGCGCGCGGCATCCAGGAAACGGCCCCGGTCTCCGAAACCAAGAAGAGTTCCCGCGCATATCGCTTCTATAGCGGGAGCCAGGCTGATGGCCGCTGATATGAGGGATTGTGGAATGGAGGATGCGATGATTGAGGAGAGAGGCCGCCAGGGGAAAATAAAAACAGTGTTACTTTATCATTCCGAGCAGTAATAATTTGTTTGATGTATCATACAACATTCTGGTTTACATACCTCGCCCATTAAGGATATTAATTTACACCGATTCCTAACACAAAGTAACAGAAGGCCAACGGTGATTGTAGTGTGAGCCAGCATGTGGACGAAAATCCGCCTTGATGGGATTCTCCGTGCGCGCTCTTCCATGCTGACCGAAGCGTGGAGAGCCATGATCGGCCATGGACAGGTAGGAGCTGATTGGCGGGGTGGTTAGGTTGCGATTAGGGCTAGAAGGCCTGTTCTGCCATCGTTCTAGAACGACTGGTGGTTCAAACAGGCTTCCCCATGATCAGGAACGCCGTCATAGGCTGAACGAATCAGCTCCTTGCTCTATCGATTAAGGTTTGGTGGTTCGTCTGGGCGGGGTCGGTTTCCGGAGATCACTCCAGCCGCGCCACAAGGTTGCGTTCGCCGTAATTACAGTCAGGGGCGGTAATAAAGGATCCACTCACACCGCCTATCGGGTCGGGCTACCTGGTCCTGTTGCCATCACACGCCATAAGCTTGGACTCAAAACGAATGGCCTATACAGTTTACCTACACTGTTTGATAGGAGGATGATCAACATGAAGCAACGTAACGTAGAACCAGGATCAGAAAGCATAGCATCCTGGCGTACCTGTGATACACTGCACCATTGGCATGTTCCCTGTAATAATTCTGCTATCGATTCGTGAAAGTATGGGAGATCTCTCCTTTCCTATGGACACCGCAACTAGGAGGTGAATCAGCTCGCCTTAGGGTTCAATCCCCTCTTCAAAAATCTACACTCTCCATTTCCCTGCACCAGCCGCTTCCTCCTCTCCCAGCTTGGGCAGTCGCGTCACAATGTCTACCATCCGGAGCACCGACGCCTCCCGCGAATATTCAACTTCCAACCTGACCGAACAGTTCACAATCGTCTGCTTGGTTGCCATCGCTTGGTACAACGCCATTGAACTTATTGTTCTCTGCTTCGCCACCTTCAAGAAGTATGGTGGCTTCTACTTCTGGGCCCTCGTGATTTCTTCCATCAGCATCCTTCCCTTCGGCCTGGGCTATATCCTCATAATTTTCGACATCTTCCCTGGCTACTTCGCCGTGGCCGTCGAGGAGGTGGGATGGTGCGGCATGGTCACCGGACAGTCCTTCGTCCTCTGGTCCCGGTTACATCTCGTCGTCCACTCCCGCAAGGTCCTGCGCGGCACGCTGGCGATGATCATCGTCAATGCGGTTATCCTCCACACCATCGGCTGGATTCTCGAGTTCGGCACCAACTCCAACCACGCCTCGCGCTTTAAGCAGCCGTTTGATATTTTCGAGCGGGTTCAACTTATCGGGTTCTCCATCCAGGAAATCATTCTCTCAGTGATTTATACCAACGCCGCCGCTCGGCTCCTCAAGCTCCGTCCTCGACAGCAGTTCCACTCCGCGTTGATCCAGCTGGTGATTGTCAATATCATCTTCATCGTCATGGATGCTGCCATCGTGAGCTTCCAGTACGCCGGACTGTTCCGCATTCACATCTCTTTGAAAGCGATGGTCTACAGTGTCAAACTGAAGCTTGAATACGCAATCTTGGATAAACTGGTCCATATGTCGCATTCGAACTCTGTAGCGACGGACCCGTCTGAGGTGCTGAAGATGTCGGGCAGGACGAACTATCGGTCGCATGTGGAGCAGATAAGGCAAGACTGGGAGAGCCAGAGGAGTATCCTTCGATGACGTGGATGAGTCCCTGGACGGTGTGGATCTAGGGGATTGGTCGCCTATGGGTTTCCCAAGGGGGTCGTTCCTGGGCCACCATCAAAAGGGCGGACGCTTTCTGCATTTCATGGGAAAGAAAAAAGGTGATTATTCTGCGGGGCGAAGCCGCGGCAAGGGCGTGGTCTGGTATATATTGATTTGGTAGACATCAAATGCACCTGTCAAACATAAAGTCGCAAATATTGATAACACAAATAGCAGGGTCTGCCTTGAATCAAATCTGGCCGGATGAAGTAACCATTTGACGAAGATGCAGACTACATGAGATACAATACCAGCAAAAGGAATGGCGTAGATGTTGTTGTGCGGCAATGTCCAGTTCCTCTGCTTCGCTCCGTGCAGGGACTGGTACATGCTCGCTGCTTGCGTCAGGGTTCTTTACGGTAACAACGCCTTTCCCACCATTATCGTCAATCGAAATTCAAATTAAGGCCTTACCGCTAATATACGGGATTCATAGAAGACAGAGACCCTCTTTGCGTTCTTACACAACTTGATCGTATTCATCCATATTCTGTCAACGTGTCTGGACCCAAGGGATCCTGGTAAGATATTGATATGCATACAGTAAAACAGCATTCGTAGTAAATTTCAGAGTCTGCCTGATATAGTCACATTTCACCGAATTCCTGGCCACCCCGCGCCTCCTATCTGGATAATACCATAACGGGGTGCTCTTGGGTCACTGCAATGCCGTAGCGCTTTTGAACTGGGACGGGGCGTTGTATAGAAGCGTTAGGCGCAGGACTCATTAGCTGTGGTGAATCCGGATCGGGTGCATGACAGTCACCCTCCTCCGACTGTAGCAAATCTGGAAAGAGATGGTGCCGCAATCGGTCGAGTGTGGTTTTGAAGTCGTCCAGGATGATAGTGTCACTAAGGCACTTAAATATAAAGCCTAACTATAGCAGCATCAGCATTACTTCTGCTAGGCATCTTGGCAGTCCTGGGTTTACCTTCCAGAAAGGTTCAATCCCCGTTGGAAACTCCAGATGGTATGCTCCAAGAACCGCGCATGTATCCACAATAGTAAAGGCGATCGAGGCAGCCATGGAAAGCAGCATGATCCCGAAGCGAGGGCTACTGAAGACTAGCTGGGTCAAAGAGCACTTGTAACCTCGCCGAATGGTGTATAGGAGAAAGCAGGTGGTAAAAATCCACCAGGGGTCTCTAAACAACTATCAGCACTGCTCAGGATGAGCTTGGGATGAGTAATGTATTCGTCAATCGCACCGGAACAGCGGCTCTAGCGGCCGAGACTTTTCAAACAAGGTCTGCCCGTAATTGAAGAACGTGAAGTTGGCAAAGATCTCCAGTATCCAGTACGGTTGAGCTACCAGCAAGCTGACCAAGTAGATTCGAGTGCCCCACGGGGTGAAAAAACCGCGAATTTTCATCCAACATATTAGGTTGTGTAGCGACCATGACATGTTGAGGCCGACCGCCGTAACCGAGAGACACCAGCCGTACGCGGGTCTATGGAAGAAGATGAAGGTTCCGTGTCCTATGGCCAAGGCAAGCTATTGCCTCTCCACGTCAGTAAAGAGGTCAGATGGTAGGGCTCGGCCCAGTGCTGGACCCCGGACAATACCTCTGCCACGATCACCTTATGCAGGAGCACGCCGCTCTTCATGTTGGCCACAGTGATGGCAATCATGAGAATGAGGGATCCGACCATGAATCCTTGCCCCCAGGCCTCCACAATCAAGACGTCTGGGTTGGCGGGGCGGTCTCCAACAGTTGGCGGCATACCTTCGCTTGTCGTTCCACAGCAAAAATGGGGAATTCAGAGCGGCCATCGCCGTGGAGGTTAGGTCGGTCTTAAAGCCATTCTATTAAAGGCAGGGTCAAGCACATGGTTCCCCGGTTCGGCATGGACAGCAGCCGGGGGACGAGGGAAATGGAGAGTGAGACCGTTACTGCAACCACGGAGCCCACGGAGCAAACGCCAACCATAAATTTCGCCACGATTTGAAAGTGGCCATTGGTAACACTCTTCCACTATGGGCTCCATGGCAGATCTTTTCCCAGTTGGTATAATGCTGTGCTGTGCTTCAGAACCGATACAACACGGCTCCAGGATCTACAAGGGTGAAGCCAGACAAATCCATGGACTTGGCGGTTTGGATTGCTTTTCTGTCTATTCTACACTCGGTATAGCCGCAATAACTGGAGCGTCGAAGACAGGACATGGCTGCCTTCGTGACTTTTTAGTGGACAAGGAGACAAAGAGACCCGAAAGAGGTGGAGAAAAGCCGCCACCGCGACGAGAGTCGGTTGCACGAAAAAGCAGTAGTCAATTCATGGCTCCGCCGCTTCTAAAAGACCTTTCGGTGAGATGATGAAAGAAAAAGGACGAGACCATGCCTTTGGGCACGCGCAAACCGGTAGTCCTGGATGTCCGGTCAGGTTACTAGAGTATCCGTTTGGAAAGGAGCTGATGTTGATGTTTCTCCGCGCGGCAGGGGCATCGAAATCTGAAACCCAGTGTTCTGGTGAACTGCAGCTCTACAGGGGATATAAATTTGCCTGTCGCTCAGAGGTACTGTACCTTGTCTCCTGGAATCAAGTAACTATGGTCTCCAATCATTCTTCTCACTATTCTCTATCTCTACGTGCGTATTGGAACCTGCTCTTCTGACGGATTACGATGCATAAGAACAACCATATGAGCGACGGCCATGTCCGGACAAAGGGTGAGTGTTTGTACTGATCAACTGACATCTGGTAGTTGACAATATCCGACCCAGCTCCGAGTGCACGATACCAAAAACCGAGAAATATACCAACGCCGGCCAGGTCATCTAGATCTCGGGTTCAGGTACTCTTCCGTGAGATGCACGATGAAGTTTACAGGCTTGAGTGGTGGAACCATCATTTACGTCAAGAAAACAGTCAACTGCAGGAATGGTGTCAACGTGCTAGAAAGCTTCTAGAAACCCAATTGAACAGGTCTTCCAGTGAAGTTGTCGGAAGTAACCAGGAGCACACTAGATGCGACGGGTGTGGGTTAACGTCGCCTGATATTCATCTTGCCATTTGTTTCCATCGTTTCTGTCCGGCGTGCGGTGGTGGTCAAGTACAGGGCGCTGCACATGATGTCATTCGGTTTTGCAAGCTCTGCTTTCCTTCAGGGCTCCCACAGCCGGAGTGTACCTAGATGTATCTAATTGCCATGACCACTACAACTACCGCCTCTGATCAGGGTATCTGGAGTCTCTATTCCGTAGAAACTCTGTTAAGCGGTTGGAAACAGCAGTGGTGGGCGGCTTTGAAATATGCATGCTAAATGACAGGGGCTACTATAACGCTCCGGTGCTTTTCATTCCTCCTCCAGATCCACCTGCCCGATTAAGGTGGGTCAGGCAATGCCGGAAGGCAGGAAGAAAGAGGAGAGACGGGGGTGGGATTAGAAATGGATCAACACCGATTAAACCTATTACGTTCCCACTCCAGACCCTTCTTAGTTTCTGTGCTACCTTGGATGAGTGATTTTTCTTTCGGCCTGCTCAGTTTCCCCGGTCCATCACAAAGCGGCCAAAACCCACTTGGTCGTGCCTTTGACAATTCAGATTGCGTGGCTACTGAGTACATGAAAAGATTCTCAATCAATGACCCTACTTTGATGTAACCGTCACATATTGTTAATTTTCCTTGAAAGCCCCGTAGAACGTGGCAGGTATCCAGTCAAGCCGGGCAGGTGACTACGACGTAATAGACGTTGTGAAACAGACATAGCCCGCTCCAACCAGGGGATCTGTCGAAAACCCCGTGTCAGAAAAATCACCAGGACCGGTGAAGCTTGATTCCGTTCATCTTCAATGTTACCGCATCAACGGCGATGGCGCTGTCAGTGTCCGGGACTGGCTCGATAGCTGATCAACAGTCTACAGAAGTAGATGGTTGCCAATCTAAGTCGGAAAGATAGGCTAAAGGGGCGGCCTGACTCTGAGACTCAGCGCGGCCATCGACAGTCGCAGCTATAACCTGGGGACACACGATTGTACGTTAGTGTGAATGGTGGAGTATACTAAGTCAAGCCAATGTCTCTGTTTTCTAGGGTTACTGCGAAGAGATGTTTCTGATTGTGAAACGGCCACTCTTAAGCGAGCAGGCAGGCATAATTCACTCCGTCTGGGATATTATGGGCATTCGCGACGAATACATACGCAGCATAAAGTAAACCAGAGGCCTGTTATTTCGTCTGCCTCTATCTTTGTCCGCTGGTGTTCCATTCCTTTGCAGTTGGCTACGCTTCACAGACCCGACAGCCCTTACAAAAGTTGTCTGGCTTCGTTCCCTCGTTGGCCTCGATCCCTTCCTTAATCTCTTCACTCAAGAGGTCCGCCATGGGGTGGGAACCCAGTATCAACGCCGACTCTAAACCGCAGCCTTCATATACCCCGGCGAGCATATGGTGGGCATGCTGGGCAGGTACCTGGACTGCCGTTGTGGCGTCTGGCATGGCCTATCTCATTGCCCATCGGAAAACACCGACCCTCCGCATCCGAGGGATTGGTTTGTCGCTGTCTTCTGTCGCACTCCTTCATGTTTACTGGACGGTCGTCCAATTCGGAATGATGATCGGTGTCATTATGCCTGAAGACGCCGAGTACTGGATCATGGGCACCTATTTGCCTTGCKGTATCGCCCTGTTTCACGCTTCGAACAGCCGGTTTCTGCACGTCGCGAAGCGGCAACAGAAATATGCTGATCGTAGTAGCCGAGTCCTCGACTCTCCTGCGGACTCAGAGCGAGAAGTTGGCGTGGTCAGCCGCTTCTGTCGCCTCCAATATACCACCAGGGCCCTCGTCCTCACTTCCGTTGCAATACTCGTTCAGGTGCGCTTTTCGTGACCTTCCCCGTATCTGGCGATGCCATCTAACCAGTCGCCTAGCTGTTCCTCACCGTCTTGATGTGGATACTCTCCCGCAAGCAACACCACCCCGGCAATGGACTTGTCACTGAAGTTCACGGTGCCAAAATACAGCAGAAGTCAGGCATTGGTCTGTGCTGGAAGTGGTAAGCGCCAAACGGGTGACGTTGTGACTGTCCGCTCATAGTGGAGTCCTAACCTATAGTTAGGTGGCCCAGTGTGTTAGGGCAGTTCTTTTGGTCCTGGGTCGTTGCTCCGATCATTCTCTGGAAATCCCGCAATATTCACGACACCCAGGGTTGGCGGATTCAGACTATTGGCTGCGCAGTTGCCAGGTGAGTAGAGCAGTTGATGAAGAGATGATTTTCCTGACGGGTCATGCAGCCTTCCCGCGACGCCGATGTGGCTCATCGCCATCTACGTTCCCGCCATGGAGTCCATTAACCGGTACTGGCTGCCTCCACAKTGGTAAGCTTACCCGTACGTACAACTAGAGTGCTATTTTCCTGATGCCATTGCAGGATTTGTCTTTCCATTTGGTTCCTGGAAGTATTCACCATCCTTCTTCCCTGCACGGTGGTAATGCGCCAGCGCTCTCTCCGTGAAGGAATGTCCGACTCATTCACACAGTGGGAGCCAGAAAACGAGACCTCTGGCGCTGAAGGCAACTCTCTTAGTTCTGCGTCTACTTTGGTGCAGTCCGTGACGTCAGGCTGGAAATCCCCCAATGCCTTTACGGAATCCAACCCCAACTCGCTGAACAGCATGCTGAGCATGAGTGCTCTTGAGCACCTCCTGAAGCACAATCCGGTCCCGCTTCAGACTTTCTGTTCTCTCCACGATTTTTCTGGTGAGAACGTTGCGTTTCTTACGAGTGTCGCCAGGTGGAAAACCTCGCTGCCCCCGGCGTGCTGGGATCACACTACTTTGACGGACGACAATGTCCAGCATTTGGTACAAGAACAATTTTACAGGGCCTTGTGCATCTATGTAAAATTTGTTAGTGTCCGCCATGCTGAGTTCCCCGTGAATATCTCTTCGCAAGATCTCAAGGCTCTCGGACATATTTTCGATGCTCCCGCTCAGGCCCTGTATGGGAGCGGGCGTAGGGTTGATCCCGCCATACCATTCACTATTTCGGATTCTGATCCCGAACCTCCGGTGTCCCCGGAAGGCTGTGAGATGGCCATCCTAAGGACCGCGTCCTCCGTCAATGGCCGCTCGCAGTACTGGAGTGGGATTCCGGAGACGTTCAGTGCCAGGGTCTTTGACCGCGCGGAGGAGAGTATCAAGTACCTCATCTTCACCAACACGTGGCCTAAGTTTGTCCGCAGCGGTGGGATATTCGCACGCTCGTCGGCTGCGGAGTAGGTGGCTGGCGGGCCTGATTAGTGTGAGGTTGACTGTCCGGCATGATGCATGATAAGAGATTTGTTGTACTCGTGGTTCCAAAACCGCTTTCACTCTTTTGGCCGAATTCGATAGAACCTGTATCCTAACGCCTAATACATTGGATTCGTATTATCTCGTAAAGATATTAGTTGCCCAGGCTTTTCTACGGTCCACAAAGGATTCAGTTCATCAAACGGAACAGTACGTAAACAGGCCACTTTTCCCGGTGCTTAATGGGTAGAGCATGAACGTCCGCAGTCCACCAAATTGTGCGGTGCAAGGGAACTTGAATGTTGCCAACCATACGAGCAAACTTTTCGCMCACTTGGAGTTAGATGTGTTCCCAACTTTGTCAGGACGCACCATCTACCCGGCGAGCCTCAGTGCTTCTTCCATTTACTCGTCTTACACAAGGACGACACTCCATAACGATATCTCCTTAAGTAGCCTGGTGGAATGAAGAAATATACTGGCTTTTCCTGCAGTCGGGCATCTTTGGGGAGTAACTTTTTTTTTGCAATA
>NW_025091293.1:0-3076 GCF_018340605.1 Aspergillus pseudoviridinutans | reverse complement strand
ACGGACAACTGACGGATTTCCAGCTTTGGAAGAATGCCTCGCAAGAAGAAAGAACCATGTGTGGATTTAGTGCCAGCGGAGCTATTGACACAGCTGAGCTCTGCGGGTTTACCGTTTCCCGCGCAACATCGTATCTTGGTAGTATTGCAGCGACGCTTGGAGCGTTCTGTGTTCGAGTTCATACGGACATGGCACCCCCKGCTCAGCAAATCGAAGCGGTGGGATTGTGCAGAGAAAGTGGAATTGCATACCGCATTCCGGGCTCTGGAACGCAAGCTCTGGGCCCTCCCCAACTCAGAGCATCGAGAACGTCGCACGAATAATGGCTTCAGCCGCTTGCGTCCCGATATCATGGGTATTCGACACGCAGCAGTTCACCGGCAACCGCACGCTCACGGCCGCCTTCTACAACAGCTACGTTCGGCTCATGAGTTTGCCACCGTATGGTTGAACGATCAGCAATGTGGACGGGAAATCCAGCAATGCCAAGGGCGTGTAGGCCTTCTTTTTGAGGAATGGAACGGACGTACTCGTCGTGTCACAGAGAACCTTATCGCGCGTATGGACTACCACAACGGCGCTCATAAGGGACCTATACGGAATCGTTACCGATATCTTCTGTGTGAGGCGGCGCGGAGACTGTTGGACAAGATTAATCTTGACTGCATCAAGCAGGTGGACGATATGTTACACGCGAGCTTTCCGCCCTTGGACGATTAGCCTTAAGAGGAGAAGCTACTCTATGCCATGTCTAACGGGAGCAGGTTACGATGAGTGGGGATCTTTGGAGAGCGGCTTAAGCACATGAACGCAATGAGGTATTAGCCTAAGACAATAGGAAATAATTGAGACTCCGTCCGACTCAAAAAGCTAACCGTTTCATCCCTGACAGCGCGTTAAATGTAGACTTGAAGTGAGCGTTGCCGGGTCCCTTTGAGCGTATCACGCTATGATGGCATGGGACATTAGCAGCTCCCGGTTAGAAACATTCGATAAGTCCTATCAAAGAGCCCACCGTGTCACAGCGCACTAGATAATGGTCGCTGTAAGTCGATCGTGGCCGGCGCCAGTGATGACTGGTTGGACTGACATTGACGCTCTGTACAGGGAGTATATCCGTCAGATGTTGCATCTTGATGTGGGTGGTGCCAACGTTGTACGAACCTAAGTAACTTTGTTGATTCCCCTGCCCATGCTTGAGCGACGTAGCATATTGCGGTGGCAGGTACATAGCATAAATTTCCTGACGTTGGTTAGGCGGGCGTTCCTATCACGAGTACCTGTGACGTCCTCGAGTAGTTGCAGCTCCAGAGATGCAAGTTCTCGTACGGCTAGGCTCACGGAGTGACCACATGGATTTCCATCGTTTGAAGTCCAAATACACCTCTCGCGGTGTAGGGGATCTCCGAGGGAGACAATATCAGCTTGACTGGTCATGGCCGGATTGGAAGAGTAACAACCTGAGGGAAACAGAGAAAGGCGTGGGGAGTAACGTGAGGGGATTGTGCAGCACATCGTCATATATAGGTTTGGCTAATGTATAAAACCCCTCATGTACCTCCAGGTATAGCATCCTCTCTGGCCCCCTGAATTGGCGACAAATGCAGGCATGGTGCACGAGTTTCTGGGAAGCGGAGAATCGTTCATGGGAGCGGGTAACTTCGTAGAAACGTCGCCCAGCTTCCGGAGAACACCCAACGTAATCCCAGGAACACTGGTAACATCCATGAGATCCGCCAAACGCCCAGGAACTGACGGTTGACACTGCGTAATCGGTGACTTTATGGCCCGGATTCCGCCCTGTGCATTGGCATTGTATACGTACCTCAATAAAAATGACCTTGCTAGTATGCCGCTGCCCGCCATCACCACTATCACAGCAAAGGATGGACAGTCACATCACCGCTGCACCACAGGCAGTCCATCTACAGAGCGAAGGACGGATGGGCAAGTAGACGAAAGGAGATAACCTTAGGAAGTAGGTTGGAGGACAGCGTCGTATCTCCGGAAATCTCAGTATTACACGTGTTTTCCGGAACCACAGTGGTCGATGAAGACTTTCCCATGGAAGCAATCCCTTCTACGGGTGAGGCAGCCGGCAATCCACGCAAGTTGTTCTTCCGTGGCCGCTTCTCATTAGAGTAGCAGTTTGGACTGGGATGCTCCCACTAACTTCTAGATCTTTTTCCCTTGGAGCCATGTGTGGGGGGTAATGGAAGCACGATGGCCCACACTGTGTTCAGAATGAAGAAGCCATGTCACAGAGGTCAGAAGTCAAAGACAAGGATATGAGAAACAGTCCCTTTCAAGCGTTACAGTACCCGACCGCACTGGCAGTCTTTGCATTCTTCTTCAATCAGTCTGGATGCCTTACAAGGTAAGTGTCACTAAGAACTGAGCTATTGTTCAGGAAGTGAACGAAAAACGCATATGGATGGCACCCTGCTCCCACAGCCAACAATAGGATATAATACTTGCTGCTATCACAGATACAGGCCATACCCCTGAAATCTCCGTGGGCCGTTGACCATATGCATATCTCACCCGTACAGCTGAGTGTTACAAACGTAAGCTAGTCAGATATGGCCCTTCTTAATGTAGGCGCCATCACCGATACCCACAACCAGTTGCGGAGCCATTGGCGCTGAACTGGCCGCCTGGATCCCAAGCTCGTGCCATACCGGTAAAGCGCCTGCCTGGCGACAACTAGGCTATGAAGTCCCAGATGCCTTGAGCATACCAGATATTGTTGAAGACGAGCAACAGATGCATCATGTAGAGGCTTGGCTTCCAGTTCCCTACCACCCCGAGACTCTCGGGGACTCTTGCTAGATAGCAGACAGCCCCTAACAAGTTCCATCCCGTGAGTCGTACAAGGTTAATAGCCAGTGATGGAGGGTTTACCCCAGGCTGACACAGGGCCTGAATCGCAGGCGCCAATGCCAAGAGCCCGAGCCAGACGCAGTCAAGGCGGAAGTGGCTGGCATTATCAGACTCATCCGAATGCCGAGCGAACATCGTGGTGATCCTTCCGACTGTCAAAATGGCCAAACAAAAGAAGTAGCCAGACCGCAAA
>NW_025091292.1:0-27551 GCF_018340605.1 Aspergillus pseudoviridinutans | reverse complement strand
TTCGTGCTGCAGTAATGATGTTCTCGTGGCCTTGGGCGCGAAGCGACATATCCAATGGGACCGTCAATTCAGGAAACGGCTCACCGTCAATCTGACACAGAGAAATTCGGTGTCCCCAGTCTGCAGCATCCACTAGAACCGGTACATGGTAATCTCGGTTGATGCGGAGGCATCCTTGCAGCTCAAGAATTCGCTCCAGTCGCATGGCATTGCTGCCGTCGTCCATTAAATGACTGAAGCCTTTTTCGAAAGTAAGGCAATCCAGGCGTACCCGAGCGCTGCCATGATAGCGCTGCTTTCGGTAGGTCTCCAGCGCCTTCTCCTCTGATTCGATGCGAGCTTGGCGGGATGATTGCATGTCGTCTGACGAGGTCGATCCTAAGAACCGCGATGACTTGGCTATTAATATCCATGACGGGGAGGGACTAGACAGATCACGTAGAAGCCGGACATAACAATTCCCACTTGGTTGCTCTAGCTGTGCAGTCGTGAGGGCAGCGGCCCGATTAACGACCTTCCATATATTGAGGGTGGACTGAGACTCAAGCCCTCAAATTTTGGAAAGCTTCACCATTCTGCGGAAGGGGCGAGAAGCACTCTTCGAGCCTAGTATCAGGTAGCTGCACACGGTTGATATTTGATGGCTAAGAACACGCCCGGCCAACCTTTGCGTCCTTGCACATACTGCTAAGATTATAACGCAAGTCGAGGGGCCCGGTGCGGTCAAAATGGCATTTCCCCGGATGGGCAAAAGGGATGGTTGATGGTTGCAGTGAAGTGCACCAAGCAACCAGGAAAACTCTGTTGACCAGGAGACTAGATATTTTATTTCTCAGGGTTCAAATCGGGCCAGCCAGAGAGTGCTTGGTTAGCAAACGCCCGTGGGCAGACCGTTAGGTCCACGTATTTGCTTCCGTCGGTGGCTTGAATCAGGGGATGCGTGCTTTTCATTGGTATACGAGGGAGACCCTGGATACTCGCAGTTACAGTACAATGGATAAGTCTTCCTGACTGCTGAACAACCGGAGAGTATTTCCGTGTTTGTCTGTCCGGTACACCTACTGTTGTTTGCGTGATAACGTGGTTTCTTCCCATGCTCAGCGGATCGGAGAGAGAGGGGTTCCTTGCCTTACCAGAATCAACGAGTAGTGCTCTGCATTCCGAAAATGGTGAAGACCGTAACTCCGTGGTCTCAGACGGAGATGTTTTCGCTTTTCTGCGAGGAGCCGTTGGAGACCACAATGGTACAATTTGCTACCAGTGACGTGTGTGATGATATGTGAGACACAAGCGCGTAATGTGTGGCACCCCGTTCACTCCTTAGGCTTTCCTAAGAATCTGACCCATGAATGGCTATGTTGCATCAAAAAGGACGAAGGAAGCGGATTGAGGGTCATCGCTAAGGACGATCGTATCGGACAGCCGCCCATCCACCTAATGTTTTGCTCCGTGGTATTCCGAGAGGCTGCCGATTGAGGCTCTAGACCTGTTGAGGGCGAACTGGTTGTGGTCTCTTTGACGTGAAGAAGTTTTCTGTTTCATTAGAGGCTGGACAATGCAGGCTATTTACGGATCATCACTCTCTTTTGATTGCTGCGACTCAGCTACAGTGAAGTTTGACATCACTTAGCGGTTTGGAAGGCTCAGCACCGTCTAAGAATGGACTAGAAATTGATTAGCCTTGGCACTAGACCTGAGAAATGTCTCCATGATAAGAGCACGGAAACCCATCTCAAGACTGTACACCGCAAGTGGACGAGTGGGTTTATCTTGACCACAGATGCTGCAAATCACGTAACAGTATTATCGCAGAGGTATTCCCTACGAAAAGCAAAGGAGTCTTGGAGTTGTTTAGTTTAGTGCATTTTTGATATGTAGAGCTAATTCCTATCGGCTGATATATGAAACGACTGCCTCTGCGCTAATGTCGTCGTCTTTTCCGGTGCGGCGATGCTTCGAGAAACCGAACGCGCTTGACGCCTCTTGAGCAATAACACATCCGTTGTGGTGGCCACCGATTAGTTTGATGGTCAGCTCGCCCAAATACAGCATCCGCTTGTTGGTTGTCAAGGAATTGTTGTACGGTGCCTGGAAATCCGCCGATTGGGTGCTGGTGAGAGGAGCCGGTGAATAGGATCGACATTTCTTCATCGAGACTTGCCACGCTGAATCTTACCCCTTTACGGTAATATCCACAAATACTGCACCCGTCATCGTCCTCCACCTTCCCCAGGTGATCGCCGCGGTTGGTGTGGATTTCGGCGCCCGGAAACTCCACTAGAACGCGCTTCAGCATCAACCGTGCCTKGTTCCGAGCACACAGGACCGATCCACGACAATGGTACTGGCCGTGTAGCCTTATTGGAGCTTCATCCAACTCAAAGAAGAAGGATGAGGCCAGTATTGCTCGTACGAGCTCGTCCGGCACCGTGTACGATAACTCGGCAAGCTCTGCCAATCTCGCTATATCGTCTAGGCGGGGTAGATCTCCAGCGACGGCGTGATCTAGCCGGAAGATGCGAGAACGCATGGAATAGGGCACGTGATGGAGTCCTTCCTTGAAGGATTCTGCACCATCCATACAGGGGGACGAATTATACGCACGCCACAAGCGTAAAGGAGCCCTGTCCTGAAAGATGCCGCGAGGGTGCGGACCCAGAATGTGTTCCTCAGCGACAGACGGGACATGTCCCGTCCCGACGGAAACCAGAAGGTCAAATGTCTGCGCGGAGGGCCAGATGATTCGACATTCCTCTTGCGCAATGCCAAAAGGGTTATTGGCTCGGACCCCTCCATCCTGTAAGGTGCCGAACTCGGGTAGGTACTTGCACTGGAAGAACCTGGCCAAAGTCAGTGACGCAATCGGGAAAGCGGGCGCTAGACTGGAATGGGTCATACCAGGGAGCTGCAACACTGCATCGAACACTAGTTTCATCAGTCGAACCCAAAGAAAGCACAGTGCGAAAGTAGAGAAGGGAAGAACTCACACTTCCCAAAGCAATGGGTTCTGGCTCAGATCCGGTGATACCGTAGCCTGCGACGTGGGATTGGCGACTGTGCGTCCCACGCCACGGTAATTAGTGAAGACACGGGGCTTGCCATCAGAGATCCGACTGACTACGATTGCCAGACGACGCCCTGCAGTCGATGGCGCCATCACATCGAACAGTCGGCGCCCTCGTTGACAGACGTTTTGGATGGTTCGGTCTAAGGCACTCGAGTCATAAGATCCATCTTTGAGAAGGGCCATGGCAAATCGCAGCCAGTGCCATTTCTCGAGCACGCCACAGGCTGGCTGAAACGCCTTTCGCGCAAAATCGGGAAATTTCTCGTAGGCCTCTGCGGCCGAGGTGTTGTTGTAGACAAGATCTGTTCCAATCACGGCACCTGACCTCGATCATCAGCACAGCAGTGGAGGCCTCCACATCGCCACAGGTGGTGAAGCGGAGTGGAAACGAAGCATGTGGGAGTCATACGTACCAACACTGGTCCCTGCAATTAGATCAGCGATCTCCGCGACGGTGGTTACCGCTCCTGCCAGCCGCCTCTCGAGGGCCAGCAAAAGGCCCAATGTGATCATCCCCCGAATCCCACCCCCATCCAGAGTGACCACGACCGGGCGTTTTGTGGGTGGCAACTGGCGGACTGTGAGTTGAGAAGATTTCTGACACAGGGGACACCGGAGAAGGTCCTGGTGATATTCCGCGCCACACGTCGGCCGTCCAAAGATCGTTACGCAGGTATCGCAAATTGCATGCCGACAGGGGAGTTGGTGTTCCGCCAATCGGCAAAGACAGAAAAGACAGGCGGTTGGCAAATCCCAACCCGACCATCGTATTCCAAAGCGCATTAGTGTGTCCCTCCGAATCACGAGGGAGGATCGCTGTGGGCTCATATGGGAAAAAGTGTCAACGAAACTATCGCGAATAGCGGCACAGTGATGCTCCGGGTCTAGGTCACCATGGGTGCCCCATGCGGCGTGGCACAAGTCTCGATACAAATCGTCGAAGACATGTTMAGGCCGGAACACTGTTCCCGTCAGCCAAAACCTGCTGTGTCGGCATCAGCCGTCGTTGCAAAGGCTGACCAGCGAGGATCTCACTTACGATGCATACCCGGAGGATAGGCGTCCATCAAAAGAGCTGACGCCACAAAAGCATGGACGTCACCGACCGGCCACTCATTTTTGGATGCTTGATCCAGCAACTCCGCCAAACCGGTAGTGAACATTTTATTGACCGGCAGTTTTTCTCGAGCGCGGCGGAGACAGTTGACGTGATGCGGGCCTCCGTGCAGAAGTCCGGGCAGAAGTGACCGGTGCCAGAGGAAATTCAGATGGACAGCCGAGAAGAGCATCCCATGCTGAAGGCGCTCAGTCCGGCTCTGCTGGAGTTCGTCTCGGAGCTGGCACTGCAAGGGCCCAAAGAACGCCGGGCCAGACAGCTGATGGCGGTTGCGCAGGTCCAGAATTGATACTGTGTGCACCGCTGCATCCACCGCCCTCAGGTCGGATTTGATCATTGCCAAGAGGTCTGTTTCATGGACAGCGGTTGGACTCGTGAGGACCACAATAAGTCGCATGCGAGTGGACGCTGCTGAATGTTCTCCAGCTTGTAAGCTGGTTTGCGATTCCTCCAGAAGGCGTCTCGCCATCTTCAACTCCCGCATGCTGTCCACAAAAAGACACACGACGTGTGTCCATGGAAATATGAGTCTCGTCAGCAGATGATGCACGATTTTGGTGGTGCTTTTAAAGTGGTTGCTTTGAAAGGGGTATCTCCGTAAGCCATCCATAGACGGGAAGACCGACCATTTACCCATATCAGGTAAATCCTGGAGACTAGCCTCCGCGAACAGGACGGGGTATTCAGTGTGGGACGTAGTGGTACAGAGGTGTAGCCGGATCAGGCCAGCTGAGCCTCGGCGCCTAACATTATTATGCGGAAAAAGAGAGCGCAGTGCTGCCATGCGATTGTCGTTTCCCAGAAAGGAAAGAAGGGAAGGGTACTGAGTGGTCGGATGGGCCATTCCCTGCACGATTTCATCCATCCGCCCCGTATCAACCAGGGACCAGCCCGTGGTGTCATGCGCCAAATCCAACCAGACGGCCATGGTTGCCTGACAGGAATCGAATCGGTGACCCTCCGCCTTATATATCTCTATAAAGGAGTCGAGCTGCACAGTCAGCCAGCCGCGCACAGTCCACCCTCAGAAATGAATAAGATGGGAAAAATGTTTGATGAGGATGCTGCCATTCGACAAGGGATGGCAACTGGACCCGTCCATTTTTCTAGACAAACAGGCCCAGAACAAGCCTTGAGTAKTGTTATGCTGGAGGGTCGAGCGTGCTTGGATGATCTCATCCTCCGAGCAGGGGACACTGAATAGGATAAAAATTTGATGCACCAGGTCATCAGAGCGGAGGCTGGCAAATTAGAAAATAAATGACACTGGGAAATGGCGAGGGGAATGCAGTGAACCAAAAAGTGGTTGTTTTTGCAATGACTGCAGTGGAAGGGCTGGAAAGCTTTACAGTTCTCGGGAAGAAGAGCCCTCAAATTGCTGGAACCCGAATGAAGTTGCACTTGGCCCCTTGGGTATTCATCCCCAGTAATCCCAATGATCAAGTCAACTCCGGATACGGGTCAGGTTAACAGGCTTTGAATGCCAATAATGCGACCCACCGCTCTTGACGCCCGAGATGGGCATGTACTATGCCAACCAGAGATATTACACAGCCAACCGATTTCACTGGTACTGCCTAGCACTGGTCAAGTCACCCCCTGGTGAAGCGTATCTATCACTACCAGTATCCACTGAGTTAGCGCACAGAACGTCCACGATCTCTGTAGCTATTTAAAGGATACCGTGATATACTGCCTTGAGGTCAGTCTCTCAAAATAAAATAACAACCGTGCGATCTTTTGTTTGCGTACTGTAACGCAAGATGGAAATCAATCTTTCGAACAGGTATCGAGATGGCACTGTTGTTGTTTTGATACACCTATTCGGAATATCATATTTTATCTTCTTCCTGGTTTCGTTCCTCCTTCAAAATTTTCCTACATCTCCAAACACGATCCACAGAGCACAGGTTATCACTTTTTACTGCGTAGGCGTGTTACTCTGGAGCCTATGCAGCCTGATTTATCGAACATTGTGGATATTCTTTGGAGACAACGCGGCATACTGGCAAAGATTGGAGATGGCCGGTACTCTGGCGCTCATCTATACCACGACAATCCCCTACGTGGTCTTCGCATATAAGCAGCACAGCTATTTGCGGTCTGGCTACTTCTTTTGTTTGGCCATTTTGACAGTCGGAAGGATCACCACGATGTTCGCTCGGCATTCGGATGAGTCTGATAATGCCAGCCACTTCCGCCTTGACTGCGTCTGGCTCGGGCTCTTGGCATTGGCGCCTGCGATTCAGGCCCTGTGTCAGCCTGGGGTAAACCCTCCATCACTGGCTATTAACCTTGTACGACTCACGGGATGGAACTTGTTAGGGGCTGTCTGCTATCTAGCAAGAGTCCCCGAGAGTCTCGGGGTGGTAGGGAACTGGAAGCCAAGCCTCTACATAATGCATCTGTTGCTCGTCTTCAACAATATCTGGTATGCTCAAGGCATCTGGGACTTCATGGCCTAGTTGTCACCAGGCACGCGCTCTACCGGTACCCGAGCTTGTGATCCAAGCGGCCAGTTCAGCGCCAATGGCTCCGCGACTGGTTGTGGGTATCGGTGATGCCGCCTACATTACGCAGTGGCCATATCTGATTAGCTTACGTTTGTAACACTCGGCTGTACGTGTGAGATGTGCATATGGTCAACGGCCCACGGAGATTTCAGGGGTATGGCCTGTATTTGTGGCAGTAGCAAGCATTATATCCTATTGTTGGCTCTGGGAGCAGGCTGCCATCCATAAGCGTTTTTCGTTCACTTCCTGAACAATAGCTCAGTTCTTAGTGACGCTTACCTTGTAAGGCACCCAGACTGATTGAAGAAGAATGCAAAGACTGCCAGTGCGGTCGGGTACTGTAACGCTTGAAATGGACTGTTTCTCATATCCTTGTCTTTGACTTCTGAACTCTGCGACATGGCTTCTCCACTCTGAACACAATATGGGCCATCGTGCGTGCGTTATCCCCCACAGACCATGAGTCTCGCACAGCCATGGCTCCAGGGGAAATAGATCTTGAAGTCAGTGAGAGCACCTCAGTCCGAACTGCTGCTCTAATGAGAAGCGGCCAAGGAAGAACAACTTGCGTGGATTGCCGTAGCTGCCTCACCCGTAGAAGGGATTGCTTTTATGGGAAAGTCGTTATCGACCACTGTGGTTCTGGAAAACTCGTGTAATACTGAAATCTCCGGAGATACGACGCTGTCCTCCTACCTACTTCCTAAGGCTATCTCCTTTCGTTTACTTGCCCGTCCGTCGTTGACGCTGTAGATGGACTGGCTGTGGTGCAGCGGGGGCGTGAAGCGTCCTTTAGGCCATTTTAATTGAGCGACACATACATTGCCAATACACAGGCGAAAGCCGGGCCATAAAGTCACCGATTACCCAGTGTCAACCGTCAGTTCCTGGGCGTTTGGGGGATCTCATGAATGTTACCAGTGTTCATGGGATTACGTTGGGTGTTCTCAGGAACCTGGGCGACGTTTCTACGAAGTTACCCGCTCCCATGAACGATTCTCCGCTTTCCAGAAACTCGTGCACCATGCCTGCATTTGTCGCCAATTCAGGGGTGCCGGAGAGGATGCTATATCTGGAGGTAATGAGGGGTTATATACAATAGCCAAACTTATATATGACGATGTGCCTCACAATCACCCCACGTTACTCACCACGCCTTTCTCTGTTTTCCCACGGGTTATTACTCTTCCAATCCGGCCATGACCAGTCAAGCTGATATTGTCTCCCTCGGAGATCCCTTACACCGCGAGAGGTGTATTTGGATATCGAACGATGGAAATCCCTGTGGGCACTCTGTGAGCCTAGCCGTACGAGAACTCGCATCTCTGGAGCTGCAATTACTCCAGGATGTCACGGGTACTCGTGATAGGAACACTCGCCTGACCAACGTCAGGAAGTTTATGCTATGTACTTGCCACCGCAATATGCTACGTCGCTCACGCATGAGCAGGGGAATCAACAAAGTTACTTAGGTTCGTACAGCGTTGGCCCCACCCACATCAAGGTGCAACATTTGACGGATATACTCCCTGTACAGAGCGTCAATGTCAGTCCAACCAGTCACCACTGGCGCCGGTCACGATCGACTTACAGCGACCATTATCTAGTGCGTTGTGACACGGTGGGCTCTTTGATAGGACTTATCGAGTGTTTCTAACCGGGAGCTGCTAATGTCCCATGCCATCATAGCGTGATACGCTCCAAGGGACCCGGCAACGCTCACTTCGAGTCTACATTTAACGCGCTGTCCGGGATGAAACGGTTAGCTTTTTGAGTCGAACGAAGTTTCCGTTACTCCCTATTGCCTTAGACTAATACCTTATTGCGTTCATGTGCTTAAGCCGCTCCCCAAAGATCTCCACTCATCGTAGCCTGCTCCCGTTAGACATGGCATAGAGTGGCTTCTCTTCTTAAGGCTATTTATCCAAGGGCGGAAAGCTCGCGTGTAACATATCGTCCACCTGCTTGATGCAGTCAAGATTAATCTTGTCCAACAGTCTCCGCGCCGCCTCACACAGAAGATATCGGTAACGATTCCGTATAGGTCCCTTATGAGCGCCGTTGTGGTAGTCCATACGCGCGATAAGGTTCTCTGTGACACGACGAGTACGTCCGTTCCATTCCTCAAAAAGAAGGCCTACACGCCCTTGGCATTGCTGGATTTCCCGTCCACATTGCTGATCGTTCAACCATACGGTGGCAAACTCATGAGCCGAACGTAGCTGTTGTAGAAGGCGGCCGTGAGCGTGCGGTTGCCGGTGAACTGCTGCGTGTCGAATACCCATGATATCGGGACGCAAGCGGCTGAAGCCATTATTCGTGCGACGTTCTCGATGCTCTGAGTTGGGGAGGGCCCAGAGCTTGCGTTCCAGAGCCCGGAATGCGGTATGCAATTCCACTTTCTCTGCACAATCCCACCGCTTCGATTTGCTGAGCCGGGGGTGCCATGTCCGTATGAACTCGAACACAGAACGCTCCAAGCGTCGCTGCAATACTACCAAGATACGATGTTGCGCGGGAAACGGTAAACCCGCAGAGCTCAGCTGTGTCAATAGCTCCGCTGGCACTAAATCCACACATGGTTCTTTCTTCTTGCGAGGCATTCTTCCAAAGCTGGAAATCCGTCAGTTGTCCGTCCAGGAAAGGGATACATCCGATATTCACCTTGAAGAGTCACAGAAGCTCATCTCAAGCCACTTGGGTTGATCTTATGAGAGACTCGATGCGCAACCGCGGACTGCGAGTTATACCATAAAGCACTACCGTGTAGAGATGACAAATAAATACAATTATAGGATTTCGGGATACTGCCGTTTACAACTGGGACAAGGTGTTTGGTTGACAGGTTGGTCATGTACGATATGGTACCCGAGCGAAACCCGCACCTTTCCACGCCACAGCATAGTCCTTCCACCAAAGACTATTGCGAAGCATAGCTGGTTCAGTGATTATATTAACCGCTCATTCTTTCGGTGGGCACGCCCTGAGCATCCTCTGGGTGACAACAATAACTACAGAAACCATCTATTGCAAAAAAAAAGTTACTCCCCAAAGATGCCCGACTGCAGGAAAAGCCAGTATATTTCTTCATTCCACCAGGCTACTTAAGGAGATATCGTTATGGAGTGTCGTCCTTGTGTAAGACGAGTAAATGGAAGAAGCACTGAGGCTCGCCGGGTAGATGGTGCGTCCTGACAAAGTTGGGAACACATCTAACTCCAAGTGGGCGAAAAGTTTGCTCGTATGGTTGGCAACATTCAAGTTCCCTTGCACCGCACAATTTGGTGGACTGCGGACGTTCATGCTCTACCCATTAAGCACCGGGAAAAGTGGCCTGTTTACGTACTGTTCCGTTTGATGAACTGAATCCTTTGTGGACCGTAGAAAAGCCTGGGCAACTAATATCTTTACGAGATAATACGAATCCAATGTATTAGGCGTTAGGATACAGGTTCTATCGAATTCGGCCAAAAGAGTGAAAGCGGTTTTGGAACCACGAGTACAACAAATCTCTTATCATGCATCATGCCGGACAGTCAACCTCACACTAATCAGGCCCGCCAGCCACCTACTCCGCAGCCGACGAGCGTGCGAATATCCCACCGCTGCGGACAAACTTAGGCCACGTGTTGGTGAAGATGAGGTACTTGATACTCTCCTCCGCGCGGTCAAAGACCCTGGCACTGAACGTCTCCGGAATCCCACTCCAGTACTGCGAGCGGCCATTGACGGAGGACGCGGTCCTTAGGATGGCCATCTCACAGCCTTCCGGGGACACCGGAGGTTCGGGATCAGAATCCGAAATAGTGAATGGTATGGCGGGATCAACCCTACGCCCGCTCCCATACAGGGCCTGAGCGGGAGCATCGAAAATATGTCCGAGAGCCTTGAGATCTTGCGAAGAGATATTCACGGGGAACTCAGCATGGCGGACACTAACAAATTTTACATAGATGCACAAGGCCCTGTAAAATTGTTCTTGTACCAAATGCTGGACATTGTCGTCCGTCAAAGTAGTGTGATCCCAGCACGCCGGGGGCAGCGAGGTTTTCCACCTGGCGACACTCGTAAGAAACGCAACGTTCTCACCAGAAAAATCGTGGAGAGAACAGAAAGTCTGAAGCGGGACCGGATTGTGCTTCAGGAGGTGCTCAAGAGCACTCATGCTCAGCATGCTGTTCAGCGAGTTGGGGTTGGATTCCGTAAAGGCATTGGGGGATTTCCAGCCTGACGTCACGGACTGCACCAAAGTAGACGCAGAACTAAGAGAGTTGCCTTCAGCGCCAGAGGTCTCGTTTTCTGGCTCCCACTGTGTGAATGAGTCGGACATTCCTTCACGGAGAGAGCGCTGGCGCATTACCACCGTGCAGGGAAGAAGGATGGTGAATACTTCCAGGAACCAAATGGAAAGACAAATCCTGCAATGGCATCAGGAAAATAGCACTCTAGTTGTACGTACGGGTAAGCTTACCACTGTGGAGGCAGCCAGTACCGGTTAATGGACTCCATGGCGGGAACGTAGATGGCGATGAGCCACATCGGCGTCGCGGGAAGGCTGCATGACCCGTCAGGAAAATCATCTCTTCATCAACTGCTCTACTCACCTGGCAACTGCGCAGCCAATAGTCTGAATCCGCCAACCCTGGGTGTCGTGAATATTGCGGGATTTCCAGAGAATGATCGGAGCAACGACCCAGGACCAAAAGAACTGCCCTAACACACTGGGCCACCTAACTATAGGTTAGGACTCCACTATGAGCGGACAGTCACAACGTCACCCGTTTGGCGCTTACCACTTCCAGCACAGACCAATGCCTGACTTCTGCTGTATTTTGGCACCGTGAACTTCAGTGACAAGTCCATTGCCGGGGTGGTGTTGCTTGCGGGAGAGTATCCACATCAAGACGGTGAGGAACAGCTAGGCGACTGGTTAGATGGCATCGCCAGATACGGGGAAGGTCACGAAAAGCGCACCTGAACGAGTATTGCAACGGAAGTGAGGACGAGGGCCCTGGTGGTATATTGGAGGCGACAGAAGCGGCTGACCACGCCAACTTCTCGCTCTGAGTCCGCAGGAGAGTCGAGGACTCGGCTACTACGATCAGCATATTTCTGTTGCCGCTTCGCGACGTGCAGAAACCGGCTGTTCGAAGCGTGAAACAGGGCGATACCGCAAGGCAAATAGGTGCCCATGATCCAGTACTCGGCGTCTTCAGGCATAATGACACCGATCATCATTCCGAATTGGACGACCGTCCAGTAAACATGAAGGAGTGCGACAGAAGACAGCGACAAACCAATCCCTCGGATGCGGAGGGTCGGTGTTTTCCGATGGGCAATGAGATAGGCCATGCCAGACGCCACAACGGCAGTCCAGGTACCTGCCCAGCATGCCCACCATATGCTCGCCGGGGTATATGAAGGCTGCGGTTTAGAGTCGGCGTTGATACTGGGTTCCCACCCCATGGCGGACCTCTTGAGTGAAGAGATTAAGGAAGGGATCGAGGCCAACGAGGGAACGAAGCCAGACAACTTTTGTAAGGGCTGTCGGGTCTGTGAAGCGTAGCCAACTGCAAAGGAATGGAACACCAGCGGACAAAGATAGAGGCAGACGAAATAACAGGCCTCTGGTTTACTTTATGCTGCGTATGTATTCGTCGCGAATGCCCATAATATCCCAGACGGAGTGAATTATGCCTGCCTGCTCGCTTAAGAGTGGCCGTTTCACAATCAGAAACATCTCTTCGCAGTAACCCTAGAAAACAGAGACATTGGCTTGACTTAGTATACTCCACCATTCACACTAACGTACAATCGTGTGTCCCCAGGTTATAGCTGCGACTGTCGATGGCCGCGCTGAGTCTCAGAGTCAGGCCGCCCCTTTAGCCTATCTTTCCGACTTAGATTGGCAACCATCTACTTCTGTAGACTGTTGATCAGCTATCGAGCCAGTCCCGGACACTGACAGCGCCATCGCCGTTGATGCGGTAACATTGAAGATGAACGGAATCAAGCTTCACCGGTCCTGGTGATTTTTCTGACACGGGGTTTTCGACAGATCCCCTGGTTGGAGCGGGCTATGTCTGTTTCACAACGTCTATTACGTCGTAGTCACCTGCCCGGCTTGACTGGATACCTGCCACGTTCTACGGGGCTTTCAAGGAAAATTAACAATATGTGACGGTTACATCAAAGTAGGGTCATTGATTGAGAATCTTTTCATGTACTCAGTAGCCACGCAATCTGAATTGTCAAAGGCACGACCAAGTGGGTTTTGGCCGCTTTGTGATGGACCGGGGAAACTGAGCAGGCCGAAAGAAAAATCACTCATCCAAGGTAGCACAGAAACTAAGAAGGGTCTGGAGTGGGAACGTAATAGGTTTAATCGGTGTTGATCCATTTCTAATCCCACCCCCGTCTCTCCTCTTTCTTCCTGCCTTCCGGCATTGCCTGACCCACCTTAATCGGGCAGGTGGATCTGGAGGAGGAATGAAAAGCACCGGAGCGTTATAGTAGCCCCTGTCATTTAGCATGCATATTTCAAAGCCGCCCACCACTGCTGTTTCCAACCGCTTAACAGAGTTTCTACGGAATAGAGACTCCAGATACCCTGATCAGAGGCGGTAGTTGTAGTGGTCATGGCAATTAGATACATCTAGGTACACTCCGGCTGTGGGAGCCCTGAAGGAAAGCAGAGCTTGCAAAACCGAATGACATCATGTGCAGCGCCCTGTACTTGACCACCACCGCACGCCGGACAGAAACGATGGAAACAAATGGCAAGATGAATATCAGGCGACGTTAACCCACACCCGTCGCATCTAGTGTGCTCCTGGTTACTTCCGACAACTTCACTGGAAGACCTGTTCAATTGGGTTTCTAGAAGCTTTCTAGCACGTTGACACCATTCCTGCAGTTGACTGTTTTCTTGACGTAAATGATGGTTCCACCACTCAAGCCTGTAAACTTCATCGTGCATCTCACGGAAGAGTACCTGAACCCGAGATCTAGATGACCTGGCCGGCGTTGGTATATTTCTCGGTTTTTGGTATCGTGCACTCGGAGCTGGGTCGGATATTGTCAACTACCAGATGTCAGTTGATCAGTACAAACACTCACCCTTTGTCCGGACATGGCCGTCGCTCATATGGTTGTTCTTATGCATCGTAATCCGTCAGAAGAGCAGGTTCCAATACGCACGTAGAGATAGAGAATAGTGAGAAGAATGATTGGAGACCATAGTTACTTGATTCCAGGAGACAAGGTACAGTACCTCTGAGCGACAGGCAAATTTATATCCCCTGTAGAGCTGCAGTTCACCAGAACACTGGGTTTCAGATTTCGATGCCCCTGCCGCGCGGAGAAACATCAACATCAGCTCCTTTCCAAACGGATACTCTAGTAACCTGACCGGACATCCAGGACTACCGGTTTGCGCGTGCCCAAAGGCATGGTCTCGTCCTTTTTCTTTCATCATCTCACCGAAAGGTCTTTTAGAAGCGGCGGAGCCATGAATTGACTACTGCTTTTTCGTGCAACCGACTCTCGTCGCGGTGGCGGCTTTTCTCCACCTCTTTCGGGTCTCTTTGTCTCCTTGTCCACTAAAAAGTCACGAAGGCAGCCATGTCCTGTCTTCGACGCTCCAGTTATTGCGGCTATACCGAGTGTAGAATAGACAGAAAAGCAATCCAAACCGCCAAGTCCATGGATTTGTCTGGCTTC
This sequence comes from Aspergillus pseudoviridinutans, assembly GCF_018340605.1. Lineage (NCBI taxonomy): Eukaryota > Fungi > Ascomycota > Eurotiomycetes > Eurotiales > Aspergillaceae > Aspergillus > Aspergillus pseudoviridinutans. Next base: position 13,132 of record NW_025091292.1, on the reverse strand, counting down.
ACCCTTGTAGATCCTGGAGCCGTGTTGTATCGGTTCTGAAGCACAGCACAGCATTATACCAACTGGGAAAAGATCTGCCATGGAGCCCATAGTGGAAGAGTGTTACCAATGGCCACTTTCAAATCGTGGCGAAATTTATGGTTGGCGTTTGCTCCGTGGGCTCCGTGGTTGCAGTAACGGTCTCACTCTCCATTTCCCTCGTCCCCCGGCTGCTGTCCATGCCGAACCGGGGAACCATGTGCTTGACCCTGCCTTTAATAGAATGGCTTTAAGACCGACCTAACCTCCACGGCGATGGCCGCTCTGAATTCCCCATTTTTGCTGTGGAACGACAAGCGAAGGTATGCCGCCAACTGTTGGAGACCGCCCCGCCAACCCAGACGTCTTGATTGTGGAGGCCTGGGGGCAAGGATTCATGGTCGGATCCCTCATTCTCATGATTGCCATCACTGTGGCCAACATGAAGAGCGGCGTGCTCCTGCATAAGGTGATCGTGGCAGAGGTATTGTCCGGGGTCCAGCACTGGGCCGAGCCCTACCATCTGACCTCTTTACTGACGTGGAGAGGCAATAGCTTGCCTTGGCCATAGGACACGGAACCTTCATCTTCTTCCATAGACCCGCGTACGGCTGGTGTCTCTCGGTTACGGCGGTCGGCCTCAACATGTCATGGTCGCTACACAACCTAATATGTTGGATGAAAATTCGCGGTTTTTTCACCCCGTGGGGCACTCGAATCTACTTGGTCAGCTTGCTGGTAGCTCAACCGTACTGGATACTGGAGATCTTTGCCAACTTCACGTTCTTCAATTACGGGCAGACCTTGTTTGAAAAGTCTCGGCCGCTAGAGCCGCTGTTCCGGTGCGATTGACGAATACATTACTCATCCCAAGCTCATCCTGAGCAGTGCTGATAGTTGTTTAGAGACCCCTGGTGGATTTTTACCACCTGCTTTCTCCTATACACCATTCGGCGAGGTTACAAGTGCTCTTTGACCCAGCTAGTCTTCAGTAGCCCTCGCTTCGGGATCATGCTGCTTTCCATGGCTGCCTCGATCGCCTTTACTATTGTGGATACATGCGCGGTTCTTGGAGCATACCATCTGGAGTTTCCAACGGGGATTGAACCTTTCTGGAAGGTAAACCCAGGACTGCCAAGATGCCTAGCAGAAGTAATGCTGATGCTGCTATAGTTAGGCTTTATATTTAAGTGCCTTAGTGACACTATCATCCTAGACGACTTCAAAACCACACTCGACAGATTGCGGCGCCATCTCTCTCCAGATTTGCTACAGTCGGAAGAGGATCACTGCCATGCACCCGCTCTGAATCCGCCACAGGTAATGGGTCCTGCGCGCAACGCTTCTATACAACGCCCCGTCCCAGTTCATAAGCGTTACGGCATTGCAGTGAGCCATGAGCCACTCGTCATGGCATAATCCAGCTAGGAGGCGGGGGGTGGCCAGGAATTGGGTGAAATGAGACTATATCAGGCAGACTGAAATTTACTACGAATGCTGTTTTACTGTATGCATATCAATATCTTATCAGGATATCTTGGGTCCAGACATGTTGACAGAATACGGATGACTACGATCAAGTTCTGTAAGAACGCAAAGAGGGTCTCTGTCTTCTATGAATCCCGTATATTAGCGGTAAGGCCGTAATTTGAATTTCGATTGACGATAATGGTGGGAAAGGCGTTGTTACCGTAAAGAGCCCTGACGCAAGAAGCGAGCATGTACCAGTTCCTGCGTGGATCGAAGCATGGAGAGGAACTGGACCTCACCGCACAACAATATCTTCGCCGATCCTTTTGCTAGTACTGCGTCTCAGGTAGTCTGCATCTTCATTAAATGGTTACTCTAATCCCGGTAAATTTGATTCAAGACTGCAGAAACTGCTCTGTGCGCTGTTATAATTTGAGACTTTATGTTTGACAGGTGCCTTTGGTGTCATATACATGACCACGTCCTGACCGCCACTTCTCCCCACAGAATGGTAACTTTTTACTTCCCCATGAAATGCAGAAAGCGTCCGGCTTTTTGATGGTGGCCCGGGAACGACCCCCTTGGAGGACCCTTAGGCAATCAATCCCCGAGATACACACCGTCGAGAGTCGCATCCGCGTCACCGAAGGATACTCCTCTGGCTCTCCCGGTCTTGCCTTATCTGCTCCACATGCGACCGATAGTTCGTCCTGCGCGACATCTTCAGTGCCTCAGACGGGTCCGTCGCTACAGAGTTCGAATGCGACATATGGACCAGTTTACCCAGGACTGCGTACTCAAGCTTCAGCTTGACACTGTAGACCATCGCTTTCAAAGAGATGTGAATGCGGAACAGTCCCGCGTACTGGAAGCTCACGATGGCGGCATCCATGAGGATGAAGATGATATTGATAATCAGCAGCTGGATCAAAGCGGAGCGGAACTGCTGCCGAGGATGGAGCTTGAGGAGCCGAGCGGCGGCCTTGGTATAAATCACTGAGAGGATGATTTCCTGGATGGAGAACCCGATAAGTTGAACCCGCTCGAAAATATCAAACGGCTGCGTAAAGCGTGAGGCCTGGTTGGAGTTGGTGCCGAACTCGAGAACCCAGCCGATGGTGTGGAGGATAACCGCATTGACGATGATCATCGCCAGCGTGCCGCGCAGGACGTTGCGGGAGTGGACGACGAGATGTAACCGGGACCAGAGGACGAAGGACTGCCCGGTGACCATGCCGCACCATCCCACCTCCTCGACGGCCACGGCGAAGTAGCCAGGGAAGATGTCGAAGATGATGAGGATATAGCCCAGGCCGAAGGGAACGATGCTAATGGAAGAAATGACGAGGGCCCAGAAGTAGAAGCCTCCATACTTCTTGAAGGTGGCGAAGCAGAGAACAATAAGTTCAATGGCGTTGTACCAAGAGATGGCAACCAAGCACACGATCGTGAACTGTTCGGTCAGATTGGGAGTTGAATATCCGCGGGAGACATCAGTGCTCCGGATGGTAGACATTGGGACGCGACTGCCCAAGCTGAGAGAGGAAGCGGCTGGCAGGGAAACGGAGAGGGTAGATTTTTGACGAGGATGGATTGAAACATAAGGCGAGTTGATTTATCTTCTAGTTGCGGTGTTCATAGGAAAGGAGAGATCTCCCATCCTTTATGAATAGATAGCAGAGACTTATCACAGGCAACATGCCAATGGTGCAGTGTATCACAGGTACGCCAGGATGCTATGCTTTCTGATCCTGGTTCTACGTTACGTTGCTTCATGTTGATCATCCTCCTATCAAACAGTGTAGGTAAACTGTATAGGCCATTCGTTTTGAGTCCAAGCTTATGGCGTGTGATGGCAACAKGACCAGGTAGCCCGACCCGATAGGCGGTGTGAGTGGATCCTTTATTACCGCCCCTGACTGTAATTACGGCGAACGCAACCTTGTGGCGCGGCTGGAGTGATCTCCGGAAACCGACCCCGCCCAGACGAACCACCAAACCTTAATCGATAGAGCAAGGAGCTGATTCGTTCAGCCTATGACGGCGTTCCTGATCATGGGGAAGCCTGTTTGAACCACCAGTCGTTCTAGAACGATGGCAGAACAGGCCTTCTAGCCCTAATCGCARCCTAACCACCCCGCCAATCAGCTCCTACCTGTCCATGGCCGATCATGGCTCTCCACGCTTCGGTCAGCATGGAAGAGCGCGCACGGAGAATCCCATCAAGGCGGATTTTCGTCCACATGCTGGCTCACACTACAATCACCGTTGGCCTTCTGTTACTTTGTGTTAGGAATCGGTGTAAATTAATATCCTTAATGGGCGAGGTATGTAAACCAGAATGTTGTATGATACATCAAACAAATTATTACTGCTCGGAATGATAAAGTAACACTGTTTTTATTTTCCCCTGGCGGCCTCTCTCCTCAATCATCGCATCCTCCATTCCACAATCCCTCATATCAGCGGCCATCAGCCTGGCTCCCGCTATAGAAGCGATATGCGCGGGAACTCTTCTTGGTTTCGGAGACCGGGGCCGTTTCCTGGATGCCGCGCGCGGTTTTGTGTATAATATCGTTTTTGTATCCTTGATCCCGAAGCATCTCCTCCAGCACTCTGTCGCTACTCGTTAGCTTGAAATCTGCAGGAGCTATCGACTTGTTAGGTATCTGGAGATGCAATGTACCGGACTCTTGACTCGAGACTAGAAGCACAAGTCAGCATACGTCTTGACGCATTTTTGAAACGAATTGTAAATATGGTCACACTTACTCACAGATCAACGAAGTAAGCGCTTCACTACCACTAACGTCGATGGGGTACTCGGAGGCCTCTATGGCTCCTGCACTATCTTTCTCCCATTTCCCGTCCTTCTCAGTTTCGTGAAGGGCCTGGTCGGACACACCCTCATCGGAGGCTTCTTCGGGATGCGAGTCAATGTCTGTGGGCGCAGGCAAGGTCTCGGAGTGTGAGGGTCTCGACTGGACCCTTGGAACGGTCTTCGGCTCCGTCGATGCCAATGCCTTACGGAGAGCATTTAGGCGGGGCAGAGGTGTCATCATGAGGTGATAAGGTAATAGTTTCGTATAGTCCGAATCAAAACAAGACTGAGCGCAACCACAATAATACATAGGCATGGTCCTATATACCCATATATGTTTTGTTGTCAAGTTGACTGAAAGCCAAATGTAACCCTGGAACCTTGCAACTTGCAAGGCCTAAACGACTGGTGACATCTAAGCCGCTGGCTGCTGTAGCAACCATCCGTAGAACACGGACAAAATGTAACCTCACGAACAATGGCGATCAAATTGCCCGAAGCTATCGCACGCTTGACCGGAGTTACCTACTGAATTAATTGTCAGACTGGTCATCCAACAATAGCTCCGAACCGCCCAGTGAGATATTCTTGGTTCTACCGGTAAACGATGAGGGTGGTTGGGCAACCGAAGACGGGCCACTTTGATTGATAGACAATGATTCATGCCCATTCATCTATGGTCAGGGTCGCAGCCTGTCCTAGGGAGCATCGCATTGACGCCATATCCCCACGACTGATATTGGAAGTAAAGATATGCATGGTACTATCGCGTCCTACAATTGCAGTTGTTTCCGTGCGTGTACATACAATTTGCAATGGGCGTGTCTGAGCGAGTCGCTAAGCACTCGGCGAAGTGGTCAAAAGCAGTCATAGACAGTCGTCCGAAATGAAACTGGCAGATATTTTTTTTTTAAAGAAAGAAAAACCTACGGTAAGATGGCACATCAGAAATTACAGGAAATGTTGTCAACAAAATGATCCGGATCCAGGGCCCTTCCAGGATCAACCAAGGTCATCCATGGGAATGCGAACTTGCCCATGGAACCCAGCTCCCCACCGTCACTCGGCCAGATAAACACTTCAAATCGAAAATCAGCACCACGTATGGATCGAGTATACTGGTGCATCGCTTCCAACATTTGCTCGCGACACTGTCTCAGGTTGCCTAGGGGCAGTTCGACCCGCGGAAGGAAAAAGGGCAATACGGCGATCGATTCCCCCGTGTATTTGTGTATGACCGAGAAATGGATCTCCAGCCAATCTATCTGGGTTGCTACCATGGCAGAGGCATAATTAAAAATATCCTCGGTCCGCGTGAGCGAAGATAGAAGACTGGGACCGTTCCAGGAAAGAAATYCCGGATCGTCATAAGAAGAAGATAGRTAACAGTCGACAGCCACYCCACTCGTAGGGAACCTGCCAAACTGTTCTCGAAGTCGTCGTGTGCAGTTCAACATGCCAGGCAAAGCGGAGATTTTTCGTGGTGTGGTATAACTTTGAGTGTGATCKGTCGATTGAATAGCAAGCGCTCTTTATGCCCTTTCCTTCGTGGTGACCCGGCCCGTCAGTTCACTGTGCTTATGATCCTGAGTGGCAGACCTACCTGAATGCTGCGCCCAATACTCAAGGTGTATGTGCAGTCCTCGGTCAAGGTAAGGACGAAAAAGAGCCGCCTTTATAGAGCGCCCCCGTGTGAAAATCCCTGGACTGGTAGAGCTGAAGTTTCCGCTGGATCCAGGTCATTTTTGACCGTAAGAAGGTGGGGAGGAAGGGGGTGAATGTAAAAGRGAGGATTCAGATTTTGGAYGGGATTCAGTGATAGCAGCARCAAAAARGTTGGGCAAATAAGAAGAGGACTTATCCGGGAAAGTGGGCTGGGCTTTCGCACGGAGGACGGGCCACCAGGAAATGCCCAGGGTATTCTATGCCAGGGCATTCTATGACCGCCCCCTTGGGTAAACCTTCTTCTCTTAGACATCCAAAATGAATTGTGYCAACGGTTACCAGCATCACCCGCGCRGTGATATTTCCRGGTATCTGGCGATACCAAGACGGTCACACCAYATATTCCGATGAGGTGAATATACTCCAGGGCCCTAAAAACGAACTGCGGCGGTGAGGGAGAGTGTCTTTTATGAGCAACCTCTTTCCCTTCTGGTAAGTTTCCCACGAGCAGCTAAAGTTAGTTTCACCTCAATATGTGCGGGATGTATAAAACGACTTGATAAAGGGGCCTAGAGAGTCCTGTTCCGCGAATTAGTCTCAAATGACAACATGAAGTGGTTTCGCGGGGTCTGGCTGAGCATTTGGCATGGGTATGATATGTTCAAAAAAAAATTTCGTACCAATTGCTAACTGTGCGCATCGTCGTCGCAGAACTAAATCTGGGATAATATCTGCCGAGTATAACTCGAACATGCACCATAACACAGCCAAAACCTGGCCATCTCGCTCAGCCAAAACCGGACTGAACGTTGCCAGCGACAACAACACACAGCCGGTCAGTGCTATCGAGGAGCTGAGGTGTGAGCGGTGTCGCGGCCGTCGCTCTCCGGCGTATCATTGTCGACATTGGCAGGACCCTGTCCAACACCCCGCCGTGGGGATCTGTTCGCGACGGCGCACCGGCTGTGCTAGTGCGAAGGAGGTTGTTGAGCGAGATGGTCGAATTAAGCGACTGGGAGAGCTTCCAGCTTACGGATCGACATGTGGCCCCGAACACAAGGTCGGACAGATCGAGACKTCACCCATCTTGCTGTCCCGATGAGCGTTGTGGRACCAGAAATTGTCGCASGCAGTATCCARTGRTGCTCCTTGCAAATGTACGCTGGTGTACTRCTTCCCGTATTGCATGGCAGGTTACCGTAGCTTGCTATTGCCCTCCGCAATTCGTGAGGCAACCCATCTTTGGTGATGGCTCTGGGCTGTCTCTGGTGATCCTTCGGACTCGAAGTGAGAGGTTCCCCAGGCGTCGTAAGGCTCCAAGTCGAAATMCACCAATTTCACGTCAATCCCTGTCTGAGGTTGGACCACTTCTCGGACTGCCCTGCGAATTGATTGCCGGGCACATACTATGTATYGACGATCCATTAACATTGTTTAATTCGTACAAATARGCCGCACAGYGGACTGTCATTTACTAGAACAGAGTCGGATAGGGATTAASAGAGGAGAAGCAACATAAACTTACCGCCCACGGCCAGCTTCCCTCGGCGCTTGTTGAGATGGTGTTGTGCCACTTGTCCAGCTTTCATCGAGCCTGGACACAATTTGATTCGCCCGCCACGCATATCATCCGGATTGTCGGTTGTGCTGTTTAACCGGTAATATAGACTAAACCGCAGGATCTTTCGTCGTCAGACAAATAGCTCATTCAGTTCAGGGGTTCGGTACCTTGAATTCACCCCGGTCGAGGTCCAACAGTTCCTGCATCCAATCCGCTATCCAGCATCGGTGGCATACAGACAGTCAGTATTTGATTGTGGACAGGGTGGGAGGGGTAGAARGCGTCACGATACTGAAATCATCCATTTGCCAGACGATCCTCAACTTTCGCACCATCGCTCGACGTTGTTCGCTTGCCAGGACTAGCATGCGGATGAAGGGAAGCACACGCACAATGGCAGTATCTTCCACAATAAATAGGATTGTCCCAAACGCGGTGAAGTCGAGAGACCGACCGTAGGGCCCCAGCAGTAGAGCGAACCGTTGACGACCATGAAGCGACTCCCGCATATACAGGCGTTGATAGAGACTAACAGACTTCGGCCGGACCAGAATATAGAGCGTGCGCTGCTTAGGCGTGTCGTCCCAGAAGGAGACATAAAAGAGGGGCAGTTGAAAGCATGTTCGGAAGCCTGCATGAGGCAACCAGAGATACACCCACTGGCCAGGTTGGAGGGCCCAATGGGCCGGCACGGTAATCTCGATGCGAAGGAGCTCGTGGAAAGGTTGTACAGTCACGGCGGGCCAGGCACAGCCCAACTGCTTCTTGATAAGAATGGCGTGGGCTCCAGCGGCCACACTCAGCACCACCCATAGGATCCCCGCACCAGCCAAATACCAGCGGCAGCTGGAGCGCAGGTCCCAGGTATGATAGGACAGCGCCGCCATGGCTGTGATCGCAAGGATGTAATGGAGCTTTATGGCCATCTGGCTATGGCGTCGGACAATCGCATGCAGGGTCACGKGGATTATCGAAAGCAGTGAAGCAGCTGCCTGCGTCCAGTTAGATCCGTTCCATTGAACGTTCTAGCGTTTTTCAATGACTGTATACTGACCAGAAGAGAAATGCAATGGCGCCTCATGGAGTGGATTGCATCATCGGCCCCAGCGATGATGCTAGCCCCATGGAGAAGGGAGTGGGCAACTGCCATACGGCCGAACCACCGGTGCATCCATGCAAAGGRAGAGCGCCTAACTCCAAGTAGATGGGTTGGGAGGCCAAAAGTTAGTCCGGTGCATAAAGGGATTAGATTGAAGACGGCGAGGTTTGCTGCGCGCCGTTGGATATCTGCCCAGCGACGAGTAGATAAAGCGAGGAGTAACCCATTAGCGGCGAGAAGAAGCAGGACTAGAAATAGTTCTGAGACTGTGGACATGTCCAGGCTTCGGACGAGCGACGGTAGTGGGTAGCCGGCGTATCGCCGGACAGAGACCGTGAGGTTCCGTTGGAGAATCCATAGGCCAAGGTGGAAGGTGAACCGAGTGATGAGCCACACCCCCAGCCAAACGGCTAGGCTTATACCGTACCAGTCAGCATAGGGGATATTGGCAGCCTGGTTGTGAAGAGTCGTGAGAACCGACGGCATATTGTTCGCCCAATTGACAGCCTCAGACGGCAGGCTGTAGGCGTGCTTTATATGTCGACGTTTTGACCCCTTTGCCTATTGTTGAATGACACCATGGGCGAATCTTTGGTATTGACAGCTATCTGCGTACCTCACGTATTTCATGCATCACTTATTGCATGCCATTTAACCAAGGGACCATCCAGACATTGACGGTCAACGGAGTCAGAAAGCGGGTGGCCAATTCAGACGCTTTGCCTTAAGCGATGAATGCCCTCCTAAGAATCATCTGTTTGTTGTTATTACCAATGACGTGATTTGGGGGCAAGCCAGTATGTGAGGCCCTGGCCAATGTATTGTAGGTGCAGGGACCCCGTACAAATTAGACTAGGTCCTGGGCAACCTTCCCGTAGAATTGCGAATAGCTTGATTTCACCAGTATCAAGCGGCGTGGGCGGGCTGCTACGGCAAAAATATGACATCGCAGAATATAGCTGACTGAGCGTGGGTAGGCGACGGGTATGTATGGTCATGATAAATCAAGTGGCACTCAGGGTTGGTCCTTCGGTTTTGACGTTATGGTTAAGCTATGCAACGAGTATGTGAGCACCAGTCTGGTAATATATAGCTCCTCCTAAGATAGTCTCACCATCCTGTACTGCCTTAAAGTCTTCGGAAGTCTCAAGCCAAGAATATGACCATCTTTGGGCGGACGGCTGGTAGACTTATATGACAAGATTGTGCATCTGGAGTCAAGCAGCTTAACCACGATGCTACAGTGGCTGGGCAATAAGGACATGGAAGAATGTAGTCGCTGCTTGATCTGTTCTTTGCTTACATACTACCGTAACTGCAGATGTTGTCCTAGTGCGAAACAGAAGAAAAAAAAGAACCCGGAGAAAGCCCCTTTGCCTATCTCTCAGCGTCATAAATACTTTCGCAAATACTACTGTACGGTATGTACATCCTTGTTATTGCGCTTCCTGTTACATGACCTTTCCCGCCAGTTCGTTTGTATGATCGCCGAGAGTTGCTCTATCTCACGGGAAAGTTGTTCGTATGCCGCAGTCGATTGCTTTCTCATCCTTCTTAGGGATTTCCGCTCCCTTCGAGCTTTGCGGAGCCGATTAGCCAACTGTAGTGCATTGGCGATGAAGTTTATATATGGCGTCTGGACGCCTCTAGCTGACTTGTTTCTTGGAGAACGTCGTCTTCCGGCTCCTATAGCATTGTCAGAATCAAGTTTAGCCGAACATACAGTACTTATCACGTAACGGACGTGTAGTCCGTAGTAGACGGTTCCCACCTTGTTGCGAAGGCCTGTCAATAGCCATGTCTCTCAGTAGAGGCTCGTCCCAGTGGTATTCCTCTTGTAAATCACGGCAACACTGGGAAGATTGATCCAGATTGTCCATGTCCATTGCTGCCAGCTCATCCTCTACCCATGACATTGGTGGGATGGGTTTCTCAGAAACTGTAAATCCGCCGAAAAGCATAAGGAAATCGTCATCACTGTCATTGTTGGAAGCTGTCATGCTCGGTGTCTCTGCCTCAACGATTTGCATGGTGCACTGTATAACCAGAGCCTTGGCGAAGGAACAATCGGCATTTCAGGTAATTATCTCGGGCTTATTATAGCTTTCTCAATCATCTCATATGGCACGCCGTGGTGCGGCAAAGTGCAGCCCTACTGCAGTCAGCCGCAATGCTCGGACGCAACTCGATTGATGATGGGTGCTGTTATGCCCTGGCGTTCAGCCCTCGGCTTTTGAAGGACCCACCCCGGATGTACATGGCCAGTCCGTGTGGCTGGAGGAATGGGAGCAACGAAACATGCATGTCGGTACCACAGAAGGGGCTATCAACCCTGTGGACGAGGTAATATATGTACTTTTCGCAAGAATCCGTCCAGTAGGCCTGATGATCGGCCGATGGATTGCTGTATTAAGGAAATGCATGGACAATCAGGTTCCTGCGACCTGCCGAACATCCTACGAGCTCATTCGGGCTTCCCGGGAATGTGAATAGATTTCTGGCTACTATGTTCCGTGCGAGCCCCCAAGAGTACAGTTAATCCTGGTTAGACCCATGCGCCCGTCTACCTTCCTCTTGATTGACCTTTCAGTCTTGGTGCTGCACCAGGAGACGGACGGCATCGCAAACTCCGCTTCGGACATTGCTAAGTTCCTCCTTAAGGTCATGTATCAAGTTTCGCTCCCTTATGACGTCCTTTTCCAGCTGCCCGTTTTTCATTCCTAGCCTCGCGATGCCCGGGAGATCCTTTCTATATGATTTCGGAGGTGGCCGATGTCCTCGCGCAGTTGGTGGTTTTCTCGCCTTACAAAGCTCGATGATCGTGGTGAATGAGTCCTCTTCACCGAAGTCTGACGACAACTGAGTCAGCCTCCCTGTATTAGCCCCTCCATATTTTGAACATTTGATGGCGATAGCCTACGTCAGAGTCAAGTACTCCGTCTGCAACTCGAGATGGGCGCACGGCCTTGATTGACCGCCCGATCTCCTTGCATATTGCGTCCTAGAAGGCCCACGGTCCCGTTGCTGACGCTGGTCTTCATTAAATGTGACTTGGAATTTGTGACAGACCAAGTATACCCATCTTCTGGGGCCAGCTGCAGCCGAACCGCCAAGGCTGAATGTTTAAGTCTAGTCAGTTATCTTGGTAGGTCAGATAACTTCACTTCTTTTGCCAATGTACGTGGGCGAGTGGTACATATGGTTTGCCAAAGATTTCCGGCACTGTTGGCGCCGCTGAGTGTGATTCTCATTGCTAGACCAGGCCATCACTTAAGTACAGAGACATTCTCAAGAGTGGGGCCTAAGCTGAGTATGAAGTAACGCTCCTAAAATATAGACTGACTTAGTCGGGAACGAAGCAAGTGGATCCGAGGTTATGAAAGAAAGCAGATAAAAAGGCAAAGAATTGCAGTGTGTATTTCTGCGATTCTCTAAGTCTTTTGCTTTGAGTATAATGAGCTGGAGTCTATTGGAAGAAAGTACATGAGCGTTTTGATTGGACTTTTGATGGTAAGTATTGTAAGATGATCGTCAGTGTGGTTGTTCGACCGGTTAACTAGAGACGAAGATAAGACATTATTTTGAGGTCCAGTTGAACCCGGCAACAAAGAGCATCAGTCTGAAGGGACTATTATGAAAAGAAGGGTCAAGTAATTGATCGTAAAAAAGGAACTGATAGAGTCGATCAGTGGGTAAAAGGGAGAAGACTGGCTAAATATTCCGAAATAAGGCGACTATGCCCTAGACTATTGTCACCCCATGACAAGCAGCGCCTTTGTCTTTGGTCTCTAAGACCTAACTAGTTAATCACTTGATGTAGACACTCAGAAGACTAGACAGCACCACCAAAGCCAAGATAAGCGGATTAGCTTTTGCCGTCGTCATCTGCATAAACCAGAAATTTACTGAGTACCAATGGATAATATTCGCTTTGTCAGTCTTATAATATCTCCACATGCGCGCCAATAGTGTGCTCTTCCTGCTGTAAGCATGAGCGGTTTTACCGGCATCCACAAAGCCGCAGAAGGAGGTTGAGGGCCTATATTCATAGACCGACATGGAAGCCGGTTGTCGACCGTGTACTTCGGCTATCTCGGATAGGTGATCAAGATGACAATAGTCTTGTTGACACATGTCAATCCGCATCCCTGCGAGGACATTGACCGGGTACTGTATACTGCGAGATTGAAAAATGTGCAACATCACTAACAGCTGGGCACCCAAAACTTGGCCGTCAACTTCCCAAGCTTCTCACAAGGACAGTCGTGCTTTCGTGGCAACCACCAGCAAACGCGGCCTTCTGCAGGAATGTTGAGATTTGTGCTTTGCAAGAAGTGAAGGCTCGATAGAGCTACAGTAACACGACCCTCGATAGGTCAGTTGATGGAACATGTCGTGGGTCGTTGTCCTGCTTATCTTGTAAAGAAGTTTGGCCATTTTTTAAATATAGGCTACTGTAACGGTGTCGCCAGAGAAACAGGGACATTGGACGATTGGC